>NC_046658.1:82570802-82606522 GCF_010883055.1 Belonocnema kinseyi | reverse complement strand
CTCCCACATTTACCATGCTTGACTGGTTACCAGCTGCAACAAGATTTCGTACCCTTAAGCTTTTTCTCTGTATTAAAAATACTAAAAGTAGTATAAATAAGCTCGTTTATAAGACTTTTTTCATAGAATTGATAGGTTCATAGAAGAAAAAACAAAGAGGCATCGTGTTATTTCAAAGGCTTTAAAGGCTTAGCACTGATAACAATGCACTAACAAAGATCAAGAGCAATAATTTAAGAAAAATATGAATTTAGTTTTTAAAAAAATCTTTTATACTTATGATTTTCGAGACCAATCATATTTTCCCCGGCGTATTTTACCAGCAGAAATGATCTAATTACCTGAAATATTCTTTTTGCATTTCTCAAGGTGTTAAAATTATTTTTTTTTTTAAATATGGTTCTTTTAAACATTAATAAACTCTGATAAGGCTCTAAATAAAATTCTAGAAAAATTTGGGCAGTCGTTTAAAGCCTCTAAGAATGTGTAAAAAAATTGACAGCTACGGAAATGTCAAGATTACGAAAATAAGAATTTTTAAAACAAAATTTATTAACTCGCAAAAAAGGTGTTTCACGATCGAATTAAAATTCATTATATTTTTTCAGGATTTATAATATAGTACTTTTCCACATAGTTTTTATTCCCGATTTCCAAAATCATTTCTTTTATCATCCCTATTAAATATCTCGTCTTATTTAATATTATTTAATGTTACGAAATGTTATCCATATTAGAAGATATTTGGGATACTTTTCAACGCAATGAATAAATCTTAAGACAATTTTGAAAATCTAAGCGTGATTAGCACGTCTGATTAGCTTCCTAATTCACTGCTGACCAAAGAGAAACAATCAGTGCTTCTATTTATTCAAGTAAAATCATTTAATAAAAAGATTGCCCTGCAAATTTAAATTATGTTGTGAAGAGTCAAAATATGATAGTGTATTTTGAATTTAGAGTTGACCTTTAAAACTTTAAACGAAATATTTAATCGCATTTTAAATATTTATATTGTAGAATATACAATTTATAGAGCAAAATCTAGGTATGAGTATATTAAAAATATTACGAATAATGCAAATATATTAATTAACAATACAATTTCTTCTATAAAATCAATTTAAAAAACTTCTGTAATGTATCAGTATATTTCTTCATAAATCTGAATAAACATTTTTACATTATTATTTGTAAAAAATAGAAATATTAAGGAAATCCAATAAAAATTAAGATGTTTGATACTTTTCTACAACTTTAAGTGTAAAAAATGCTATGATTTATTTAATGATCTGCCCAACGACGTTAAATTTATCATTTGATTAATTATTAATGCAGTGATAACAATTTAGAAATATTTTAACTTAATTTAATGACAGGTTTCTCGATTAAAAAAGATATAATACAGATAAATGAAGAAAATTGAGAGGACTTATTTTCACCAATAATATTTCAAAACTTACCAAAGGATTCTCAAAAATATTTCATAAATTTATTTAACACTTTATAATAATTGCATTTATATTATTAAATTTTATTAAGGCAATTAGTATGTTTGGATTATCTTTTGAATTCACTGTTGACAAAATCGAAACAATGACGGTTTTCATTCATCTAAGAAAAATCTAGAAATAAAAAGATTTTTCCAACCCTGCACAGTTTATGATTCAAATAACATGAAAAAAAAAACAGATTTTTTGATTCAAACAATTTTAATTTTTATTCACGAACTACTAGTCGGATCCCGGCCGGGCTACTTTTGGCTGTGTTTCATGGACAGGAACCGTACGGGAGCTGGTCAGGGTATATTTTTCTCGAATCAACTAGTCCAGAGTCGGCCGGTTATTGGCCGGGCCAACCCTAGTTAGATCTCATGATCGGGAGCCGACCGGGCATTGGTCAGGATATTTTTTTGTAGGAATTACACATTTTTTAAGAGTCCTGATATTATCAAAGACGTAATTATGCATGCTAGATGAATTATTATTTAAAAAATATAATTTGAATATTTATTAGATCTGTGAAACAGAAAAAGGTTTTTTAATTTAAAAAAAAAACATTACATTTTTTCAATTTTTTAAAAATCTTAAATAAAACTGTTATCGATGCTGCTATGTGCAACAGCAGAAATGTTCCAATTTTTATAATATTCTCTATTTTCAGAAATGTTTCGTGTGTACACTTTCAAATTTACCGCAATGTTTGGCGCCTTCTGCGTTGTGGCGTCTGCGTAAACACTCAGTAATTTTCACTCTCGCACCTCGAACGAAGATGAATATTGCACTCATGCTGCGTTATTTCTTCGAATTTCGCACTAAAATCCAGATCCGGGATTAAAATTAACCTTATTTCAGTAATCAATTTGAAAACTCCACTTAGTGCGCGGAAAATTATTATTTTAATTTAAATTATACTGTACATCCTTCTTAACCTAAAATCACCAGGTGTTTCCCAAAATAAAACAATTGCTAGGAGATTCTATCACCAATGATTGAAATTCTACTCCAGTTTCCTCGCCATAATTGTCTAATTAAATTTCACTTCTAATGTTCATCGTATTCTTTACGGTGAACCTTAAAAGACGAAAGACGTTACTAATTATCGCTTTAAGCAAAATTTTTTAATCGCCTTGTAGCCGGATTACCCGAACGGATCTTCGTCAGTATTGTAGCCGGGATCCTACCAGTTTACCGTGACGTTTTTAGCCGGATCCCGACAATTTTTCCCGACCAGCGCCCGGTTTAAACCTGGGCTATTCAGCCAAGACTCGGCCGGATCCCTGCTTGAATTCCTACACGGGATAATATACAAAGTTTTTGAGAAAATCATATTAAATGTATTAAGCTTACGTTTACATAAATTTAAAAGGATTTAAACAAAGAAGCTTGCTCATCCCTTGAAATGCTACTTCTGGACAAATTTAGTGATTATTCTATTGATAACCTTATATAATGTTAATATAATTAATGTATTAATATTTATTAATATAAACATGGTTATTATTAAAAGTTAGTTAAAAGTATTGTGATGAAAACTTGAGCTATCTTTAAGTGTCGTTTTCATCACATTTAACGTATTTTTGAATTTAAACAATATTTTAAAGTTTAATCGGCTCTCCTGAAAAATTTCTGAAAGTAAGAGCTGTGTACGGGCAAAAAAAACCAGGAGTGGTATATAGACATAACCAGAACCGGAACAGGCTGCAGTGGAGACGTCGCATTATAGAAGTGATTAAATAAATTTTATTGGTTTACTTTTCAACTATTTATAGGGAAAACAAACGAGATACTTTAAATCATATTTTCATGACTAAAATCCATGAAATAGACAATTTAAGGACATAATAAAGATTGGAAGAGGTAAAGGATTACAATAGTTAAGGAAAGATTACAATGTTTCTTCACTCCATATCGCGAAGGGAAAAGGAAAGGGATAAATCTCTCAAGAAATCGCTGCAAGTTCTCGCTGCGGACCCTGAATAGGTTTGCTAAGTGTGAAAAGTTCGCTGATAAAAGAGATTTCTTTCTTAAGGACTTGCCTTGGGGAACTCCAAGAAAACTATTTTATTCCGCTTTTTATCTTTGGTACGAGCAGTTGACGCTTCGAGAGATCCTTTCTGTTGCAGTCAGCATGTTGTTTCGTTTCTATACGCGCCAATTTATTAAATAAAAAGGTGGAGTCATTTCGTTTTAAAATATAGAGATGTATGTCAGATAATCGGTTCATTTTTTACGTCTTCAATTTCCTATCTGTAAAAATTGGTATAAAAATATGTCTACTAAATATCACAATCACTGTTCGTGAAAACCTAGTGGGTAGTACTTGCAGTTTAGCTCGATGTTGTTTTATATATTGAGGTGAACTCGCGGATTCAGTAAGTAAAGTATTGAAATAAATAAAAGAAGTTAACTTTTTTAAAAAAGCAAAATCACAGTGATTTAAAAACATAAGGTGTGAGAATAGGAAATTGATTTTTGATGAATAATTTGTATTTCCTTTCAGGAAGAGAAATCCTAATATTAATAGTTAGGATATTACTACTTTAAGTACCTATAATTACTAATTCAATAGTAATACTTATTGCTTGAGGTATTGTGTATAACTACCTGAAAATGGTTATTCAGCATTGGAGGTTGATCTGAGAACAAGAAAAGTAGTAAGGACGACAATTATCATTTTCAGAAATAATAGTAGTAACTGTAACCACTTCAGTGGCAACAGCATAATTATTATTCAAGCTGTAGTAGTTATTTCTACTATTTTATTAGCTACTCCAGCTAATGAAACTAAAACTTTCAAATTTTTATAAATTATTCGATGGTATTTTTGGCGAAAAATCATGATATTAAAAAAAAATTCATAAAAATTATAAAGTTTCGAAGAAGCCTTAAAATTGCAATTTCATGATGAAACAAAACTTTTTCTTTATACATTCTAAAATATTAGCTTGTGATAGTTTAGATAATCGGAAATTAAACATTTTATACGAAATTATTAGATTTTAAAGGTTCATAATTGCTGTACAATTTTACCTTACGTTAGCATTTCACACTACAAATTGGCATTTTAAAGCAAACATTATTATAGTTCGAACAAGATTTGACATTTCTTAACAGTCCAGGGTATATAAACGTTTTTTACAGAAATTCATTTCATTTAAAAAAAAATTAGTTGAAGACGAAGAACATTCACTATTTTTTATGAAACGAATTTCTGTAAAAAACGTTAATATGACCTGAACTGTTAAAAGATGGCAAATCTTGTTCTAATCATATATTAGTATTTTGAGTAAAAAATATTGGTATGTTTAATATTAAATTATTATATTCTGAAATTGGTTTATTTATATTAAAATAATTTTACTTAAACTTAATGACTTAATGTTTACTACAATGAAATTTATGAGATTAAACAGTTTTGGGAGCTGGTTCAGATTTTCCATTAAAAATTAATTTTTCTATAAACATAATTAGATTTCAAAGAAGATTCAAATTTTTTTAAATGTTAGGTTGCTTTGAGACTTAACCGCTGGAAATCGGTATTTTGGTTGTAAGTCATTAGATTTAAAGAAAGATAACATTCTTCGATACAATTTAAGCTTATTCTAGTGTCTTCGACCGAAAATATTTAAAAATGGTACATTTGGGAAAATTTAAAGAAGAAAAAAACAATATCACGCGTGATTATTAAAATTTTGAAAAAATGGATAATTTTCAAACGTTGAAAATTTAATATTTTCAGCTCAGAATTTCTAAAAATAGAGTCAATAAAAATTCAAGAGTTTTAAATTAAAAACTATAATGAATATTTTAAAGCATGTAAATTAATTAGACAATTATTTCGAAGGTAAAAAGTAAATTCAGCGTTCAAGATGAAAATTTTTTAAATAATAAACGTTTTAAATTAAATTATTTAATAAAAGACAAAATCAAGATACTTTAAATGGGAAGCATTAAAAATAATAAATTTGTATTACGGAACATTAAAAACTAATTTAATACCATCCCAACTTGATTTAAAACTGAAAAAATTCTGTTTACCAATAATTGAAATATCAAACCTGTTTTATTCTCAAAGCCTTTAAAAGTCCAATTATTTTAAGTAAATTTAAATTGCCTACACTCTAAAAATTATTAAATTGTTAATCATACATTTCCAAATTCAAGTATTTTAATTCTAGTTGCCAAATTATAGCTAATGAGAGGAAATAATGAATTTCAATTAAAATCAAAAACCTTAAAATTGAATCCAATAAAAATTAATGAAATTATTTAATTACTAAAGTATAAATTTCAGATTGCTTAATTTTTACGTGTTGTGATTTTTGACAACACAATGTTTAACTTTTTCATTTCAAATCGCTTAACTTGTAGCGCTTTGGATTGAAATATTGCTCATTCTAGAAATTTTCCACTATTTTGAAACAAAGAAATAATTCGATTTTCAATGTCTAGTTCTAAAATCTTCTCATTTTTAAGGCTTGAATTTCACATAAAATTTTCATAATTATTAATTGTTTTGAATTTATTATGGAGGAATTTAGTTCAAAATGGTTTAATTAGCAAATTATTTAAACTCATAATTCTGAAACTATCGCGTCTTTAAGTTTAATAGACTGCTATTTCGAAAAATTAGAAACCATACAATTTTTACGTTTTAAATTGAAACCCAATAATTTAAAATAATTTAACCTTGAAATTTTTAATTCAAAACTAACTGTAATTGGGATCAAACTATTTGCAATATTCAAATTAAAAAATGTATAATTTTAGAACCGACTTTCAAGGTTTTCAAAACGAATACCCGAAAGATTTTATTGTGAAACTGTTCTGACATTTCCAATATTTGAATTGCAAGCTTCAAAATTGTGAAATTTAAATTTGGAATCCTTCAAAAAGTATAAAATTTCAAACTATGAGGCTCTTGCGGTTCTGGCCTCAAGGTCTTAAAAATTAAGTTTTTCAGAATTGCTCAGTCAAATATATATTTTCAAATTGAAAATATCAAAATTTAAAAAATAATGAATATGATTAACAGATGATGTAGTATCAAGTGGCATTAAAAGTGATTTGATAGATTTTTTTTATTGAAATTGTGATTTTTGTAAAAAAAAAAATATCACAATCAGTTTTGACATTCAAAATCGAATGTGGACACAAGAAATGGTGGATTATTATATATAATGTTAAATCTTTATTGGGGATTTTCGTTAGTGGAGTACTGCGAAAGGACGATGATTTTCTTTAAAGCTAAAATGAAAATCTGACAGTAATAAGTACAAGTACATATAACGATTTTTATAAATTTGTTATGAAAGCAATAATTAATTTAAAATTAAGAATAGTATTTCTATTTCAGCTTTCATATGCTTTGTCCCATACTAATAAAATATGAAAAAATTTTCGATTAATGTGAATTAATTACTCGTTCTTGAAATCAATAAACAATACTTAATTTCGAATCTAATTTTTAACAAAACTATTTTGAGTAAAGTATTTTTCTCAACTTTGAAATATTTCAGTGAGTGTTCCTAATTTCTTCATCCGAATTTTATTCTTAAGTTTGTCTGTAGATAATCACTAAAATTCCATTAGTGTTGATAATCTTAAATTTTCCGTCGAAGTTGCATTATCCGGCGTTGTATAAAAGGTAACCTACACCACAAAGGAAGCTTTCACGCGAAGCAGGCGATAAATCCTTTACATAATTCAAAGACAACCCTCTTTCATTTCTGAATTTAAATATCTTATTAGGGTCTTTCGCATACTTAGTGGTACCTCTCTCGGGTGCTACATCTTCCAAAAAGGGCGAGGAAAAGAAGCGTGAGAAATTCGATGGGTGAAAGGACTGAAAAATATTTTAATTGTAAAACAGTAGTCTGGCACCGCATTGTCTCTGGAAGATGGAGGTTCATTTTCAGAAGTTAGATCCAGTGGACGAAGAATTTGAAGTCGGAATCAGTTTGACGATCTTGGCGATAGACCAGGAAACTTGGCTTTCTATTATTTTACCGTCCAATTTATGCCGTACCACTGCGTTTTTCTTTCACTGCGACTGGAAGATTCGCGATGAAAATACGGCCTGCACAAAGAATGCGGATCCCAGTGAAAGAAATTTCAGAACTTTTTCAAACTAGAAGTCTTGATAAGTCGCTAATTTATTCTTTATGAAAATGCAATGCGTTTAACGTAATGGAAATGAGTGATTACTGCAGATCAAGTTTCGTTAATTCAGAATATTCAGTAATTCTAAGTGATTTTAAAATGGCAATTTGAATATGGAAATCAATTGTGACCTTTTACCAGCAAAATGGAAAACAAAGTTCTTTTACATAAAATTTTCGATCTGTATTCCTCTTGTTTTAATTCCAGTGCATTATTTTTTATCATCACGAAACAGGGAATATTCTTATTTAATTTTTATTTTATAATGTGGAATTAGGCCCATTTTATATATTTATGATCTAATTTATTATAATTCTATTTAATTCTATCCTGGAATTCTGTAATATTACGCAATTTCTTGTAGTTTCAAATTTAACAATATGCACAATGTTTTTAATTTTACATGTAAATTCTTCATATGCAAACTATTTTTATTAAGAATTAAAATAATGTTTCTACTTAAAAGTTAATAAAATATGACTAACTATATTTATGGAAAAAGTTAATGTTTCAAGATATAGAGAAAATATTATTTCAACTAGAATAAATCATTTCTTAAATTATTTAATTTATTTCAGACATTTTTTGTATTCTTAAGGTTTAAAAATGTGTCATCATGGATTTTTGAAGAATTTATTTTCTTAATATTAGGAAATAAATATTCAGGGACGTGAAATCGCGCTTCGTGCGCGTGCATTTTCTTTGGACATATTTTTGTGCAGAAAATTAATTTAATTTCTATTCATGGAATTTTTAATGATTTCTATATCTTAATGGGTTTTTGTGATTGCCGAAGATTCAAAGGTATTTTTAGAAGTTATAAAGAATTTCTGGATAAATTTATGAAATAAAATAATTTTTTTCAAGGGATTTTTACGGATTTTCAATAATATCCCAGGTACGTGAAGGCAAGGAAAGAATTTAAAGGGGTTTAAAGATATTAATTTATTTTGAAAGATTCCAAATAGTTTTAATAAAGGTTTAAGATTTACGGTGTATAATGGGTTTCTAGAGTACCGTCGGAAATAAAACAAATGTTATTTCAAGGAGATTTACGGATTTAAACAATTTTAAGGGATATGAAGGAACTACCAAAATTGTACAGGATTTTAAAGATTTTAAGACACTTGAAAAGATTCCAAAATACTTCGGTTAAAAAATTTTAAACTCTTAATATCAAAAAATATGTTTTAGTGGATTTATTTAAATGTTATATTTTAAATATTAGAATATAAAAATGCAGGCATGTAAACGCATACAAGGGATTTTTAATTATGTTTACTCATTTGAATGGATTTTAATTAATTTTGACAGAACTTTAGGAAATTTATTACATTTTATTTTGAAGAATTTTTACGGATTTAAGCACGTTTAAGGGACATGAGGGCAGTTTAAAGACTCTATATCATTTTAAAAGATTACAAAGAATTTCAAGAGATTTGGTTTTGAAAATTTGTAAAAGGACTTGAATACGTGATTCGAACGCGTGCGTTTAGTGTAAATTCGAAATATGAATTAAAGTAAGTATAAAATAACAAGTAATGGTCAGAAATATCAATTTATACTTGGAAGTTTGACCATTAAATTATCAATGAAGGAACCTTCAGGAGGCAATATATTCTTGATTAGAAAAACGACTTAAAGCATACAAAAATGTCTTATACAATTAATTTTATATTTGCTCATGCTTTTTTATGTAGCCGTAAATGAATTCATAACGAGCTGAGTATATTCAATTAAAAAAAATTCTTTTATGGAAGAAATCATTAAAAAGTCATTTGACACTACTTAAAACCTATAAAATTTCTTATTATAAGCTTTTTTTCCTTTTTTCTAAACATAAAATGGAATCTTTATATTTAACTGAAACGTTTTTTTGACATAACCTCGAAATTTTAGGACCTAAGAACTTTTCTAATATTTAAAATATCTGCGAGATGTAAGAAATGTACATAGACGTAATTTATTGTCGGCTCTTGCTTTTCTTGGAGTTTGAGGCTGATATTTTACATACAAAAAAAGTTCTTAGGTGCAAACAACATGAAGGTACAAAGAAACTACACCAAACTCTCGCTCTCAGTCAAGTATCGAGGTTTGCCTTCAAATAACCTTGGACTGATTTCGGGGGATCGAAACATAAACAGTGAGGGCCGCCTAACTCGCTTCCAATTGGAATATATATCTGTACATATAATGTCGCAACCGCTCTCGCCCGGCTCCCATGAGAAACCGAGGAATCTAGCAGTTCTAAGAAGGCTGAGAACGGGGTGACTGAAAGCGAGCTGTTGGTGTATGTAAAAAAATGGTGCCAATTTTAATTTCGTGGGAAATAATTTGTAGCAAAATTTCTACTCGAATGAAGTACACAAACGTAGCTTATCGTCTTCTGATACATTTTTCAAAGTTTCAGTCCGATATTTTATTAACAAAAAAAGTTCTTAGGTTCAAAGAAAATTCAGTGAACTGAAGAAGTGAGGTCGATAATATAGGTATTATAGTGTATCACATGCCCTTCATAGACTACGAAATCCTGTTTCGTAAGTGCTCAGGGCCCAAATTCAACACTTCTATTAAATTGTGTGAGGAAGCTGATTTCTTTATGCTTCACGGGTATATTTGCAAATAAACCTGATGAAGTAAAAGCTTTGATTGAAGCCGAATAAACCGACGGTTGAATTGACGAGCTCGGAATACCAGGTAGCTTTATGAGCATCGTAGCTTCCCACTAAAGATTAAACTTGTCTTGGCACTGCATCTTTACGTTGCGATTGAAAAGTCATGGTTGTCTATTCTCCAAAGACGTTGCACTTTAAACTTAAAAGCAGCTTCTCGCTCTGGAAGAGTCGCTATCAATAAAGTTTTCGTGTACTAACAGGTTAAATACTTAACTAGTCCGATACTTTACTGAATTTCAGATCAAAGTCATTCGATCTTCTTAACTCCTTGTTAACTTCGCTTTGAAGAGGCAATAACTAGGATGCAGGAGGTAATTTAATTTACACTAGCTAATTTTAGCTAATTATATAGTTATAATTATATATAATTATATACTTGCAAATTTTCATGTGAAATGCCATTTTTGTATCCTTTGACATTTTTAACGTGATTTTGCATACTAATTCTGGTTTTTGTGCTGTGATTGATATTCCAAATTTAGAAATGATTGAGCGAATTAACATTTTTTCTGAAATAGAAATAAATTTGAATGTTAATTGACGTATGCAAAATTTTGCACTGTCTCTAAATGGAAAAAGAATTAATATTGAATCAACAAAATACCTTTACGAATACGGACGATAAAATATTGTCTTGATACCTAAAAATATTTCTGGTCTCGAGAAGATGTATGTATTAGATTAAAGAAGTTTTATTTTATTCATTTATGTTCATTATTCTGAGAGAAGACAAACTTTCTTTGATTATAAAAGTGATTTATCTTCCGTATTCGTATGTATATTTTCTTGACTCAATGTTGATTTCTTACCGCCATATCTTCTTTATAATGCAAATGTTTTAAAATGTCCATGATTTTACTTTAAAAGTGCTTTACTTTTAGAAATAATAAAATTAAACTGTTTTCAATTTAATAGAATTCAAAATTGAATAATATGAAATTTTAAACGAAATTGCTAGAAAAAAAATGTTTTATTAATTTCAATTGATCAAAAAAAAGAAAAAAAGAAAAAAAAACGACTTATGTACTCGCTAAATCCATAACACTATTTCTTACGTATATTAATTATATATTTCCAACTGAATTAATTACTAAAATTTTTGTTTTTTTAATGCAGATTTTCAATATCATCTCTTATTTACACGTCCCGAATAAAACTTCTTCTCTCAAAATTAAAAAATGTTTGGAATAGTTCAATATTGAAGATTCTGAATTGCCAAAATATTAAATGTAACTTACCAAATTAAAACTTTTTTTTCCATTATTTAGTTTTTAGGATTATTCATTTAAAAGTCTTCAATTTTCAATATTTGCTTTTAAAGACTATTTAATATTCAATCTGTTAACGAAAAAATGATATGGTTTTGAATACTTTTTTTTTGAGTAATTCAATTTTAAAGTTAAAAAATTGTGAGTGCTTTAATTTCTAAGATTTTTATTAGAATTCATTCATTTTTATAAATTTGGAATTCCTTAAATGCGAACAGAATAAATAACAACCTTTCTTTATTTTTAAAAATTTCTTATAATTTTTACATATTGGTTCTATGAAGTAAGATTCCACGACGCGGAAAAAAATGATTCTACCTGTTTTAAAGATTACGTTAAATGTGTCATTCACTTTCACATCCCATTAAAGGATCTGTTAGATTACCATTGAAATATCAACATGAAAAGTGTCGCATTTTCCTGGAGCGAGGAGATATAAAAAATACGAAAAACTTCAACACATTGTGTATTAATTTGAAGTTAAATCTTATAGTATTTACCCTTGATCCATACATAGCTGCGACACTTACACTAAGTTAATAAAGAAATATATTGATGCTGGTTAAACGAGCAACAACAAAATCTTACAACTATTCAAAATTCTTCAAAAGCTTCTAAATTTTTTGCTCAAAATCCTCAGAAATGTACATTTTGTATTTAATAAAATATTTTGTATCTTTTTGACATTTTATAATTTTGCAAAATTGAAAAATGTTGCTTTCAAATCTTCTACATTCTTTTCCGATATTTTAAGAAATGGTTTTAAATATTTTTTAATATTTTCTTTAAATTAATGTTTTTTAAAAAGTAATTCAAAAATTGCCTGTAATCTTGAAAAAAATTTTCAATATCTTACAACTTTTAAATTTCTTAAAAATTGTACTTTAAAATCCTTGTAAATTTACGTTATGCTTAAAATTTTTCGTTATGGTAATTTTTGGGGTACGTCAGTGGATGATTTATTCAATTATTTGATAGACATTTTTTTATGTGTAGAATATAAATTTTTTAATTAAAAATGTAACTATTCTATTTCTAATTGATAACTGATCTTACAAGGGGACCTTCAGGTCTGCTTTTTTTGTTTAAATTTACACTTTTCTCAATGAAAGGTACATACCAGAGGTTTTCTGAGAAAAATCAAGAAGACGCAATTTTGACCCATTTTCAAGAAAAATACATTCATAAAATACCAAATGCATGATCATCGAACCGCTGCAAAATTATTTCGAAGCGTCGGTAGCTTCCTGGTAGAGTGCTTGGCTGATAGCCGCAAGGTTGCGCGTTCGATTACCGCTAATTGCACTTTCTTTTTATTGCTTAAAATACTTGTTTATTTCATCCTTGAAAATTTTTTTGAATAATAATGCTATTTGATGAGTATTTATTCCTCATCTTCAATAAAAACTCTACGTAGCATATTTTTATTATCACAACAATCATTTCAACAATAAATACAAAATTAAATTGTTTTTGGCAAATAAAAAAAACATATAAATAATAGACAATTATCTTGAATAAGTGAAAATACACTTTCTAGATACTTCTAGTTCTTCTTAGTAAATATTTGTGAACTGAGTCACTGCATCCAGTTGTATTTCGTATTTATCATCAAAATTTTCATTTGAAACACTTGCTTCCTACATTAGTTGAAAAATATAAATACTAGAAACTATTTAAGTATAAAGAATTTTAATAAAATGCACAATCGTCCAAACGAGTGACAATAAAAATACGGTAAACAAAGTTTTTATTGAAAATAAGGAATGCATGATCATTAAATAGCATAATTATATTAAATGTTATTCAAAAATAGAATAAACCAGCATATTAATAAATAAAAGAGATATGGATAGCGTGAATCGAATGCGCAACCTTGCGGCTATCAACCTAGAGTTCTACAAGGGAGCTGACGACGCTTCAAAATACTTTTACACAGGCTCGATGACGATTCGTTCGCAATTTTTAAAATGCATTTTTCTTGAAAATGGGTATAAATTGCATCTTGTTGATTTTTCTCAGAAAATCTCTGGTATGTACCTTTCGGTGAGCAAACTATCAATTTAAACCAAAAAAATCAGACCTAAAGGTCCTCTTGCTAGTTGAAAATTCAACTATTGGGTTCAGAATGAATTGTATTTTGTTCAAAAATGATCTTTTTTGGTGGAAAATTAATAATTTTGGTTAAAAGCTGAACTATTTAGTTATAAACTTATTTATATTGTTGAAAATGCAATATTTTTACTTGAAAAATTAGAAACTTGAATCAGTTTAAATTAAATTTAATTTAATACCTACATTAATTGTACCTAAATAAGACCTAATTTTTAATTACAAGAAGATCCAATAAAAATTGGTTTTAATTATTGTTCAAATTTAGTATGCTCGAAAAAAATTTGAGAAATCAATAATTATTTTATTCGTATTATTAATTTAATGAATTAATAGATGGTGTTAGTATAATCAGGGAAATTTTCTAATATAATTTTCCAAAGCTTTCTAAATTAAATATATCAATTGAGACTCTAGAAGCTAGAAAAAACACATTGTTTATACTAAACTCCTGAAACCGTATACATATTCTGAGCTGATTGTTTTAAAAATTACAAAATATTTGAATTGCTGCTTAATAAGAAAAACCCTTTCTAAACAAATTAGATATACCGGTGTAAAAATTCCACCGGTTGGCCCTAATACAATAATGTTTCTGGTTGGATCCCGGTCGGGCTAGCCCTGGCTGGGTTTCATGGACAGGAACCAGGCAGGAGCCCGCCAGGCTACTTTTTTCTCGAATCACGTAGTCCGGGGCCGCCGGTTACCCGCCGGGTCAACCCTAGTTATATCCCATGGTCGGTAGCTGGCCGGGCACTGGTCAAGTTAATGTTTTTCTAGAAATTACATATGTTTTAAGAGCCATGATATTATCAAAGACGTAATTATGGATTCTAGATAAATTAATATTTGAAAGTTATAATTCAAAGTTTTATTAGATCAGTGAAATAGAAATGAGCTTTTTTAAATTCTTAAAAAAAAACATTAAGTTTTTTCGAATAATTTAACTTTTTAAATTAAACTGTTATCGATTCAGCTAATATTTAGCCTGTATACTTTCAAATTTACTGCTACGAGTAAACATAATGCCTACTGCGTCTGGCGTCTACATAGACATTCAGTAATTTTCAGTTTCGCACCTGGAACGAGAATGCTCCTTGCATTCACGTTGCGTCGTATCTTCGAATATCGCGAATAAAATCGAGACTCAAGGTTAAAATCAACTTTATTTCAGTGATTAGTTTGAAAACTCCACTTAGTGCGCGAATAATGATTATTTTAAATTAAAATATACCGTTGTGTATACAGTGTTTCTTTTCTTCCTATCTTACCTTCAATCACCACGTGGTTTTCAGATTACTACGAGATTCTATCATCAGGGATTAATTTTTTCTACTTCAATTTTCTTGCCAGTCTTGGTACACTTGATTTGACTTTTAAAGTTCACCGTAATCTATACGATGAGCCTTAAAAGACAAAACAAGTTACCAATTTCTCGCCTGAAGCAACGTTTCTTAACCGCTTTGGGGCCGAGTTACCCGACCGGATCCCGGCCGGTATTGAAGTTGGGACCCGAACAGTTTACTGTGACGTTTTTAGCCGAATCTCGGCCGGAATCGCCGACCAGCGTCCGGCTTAAACCAGGTCTATCCGGCCGAGTCCCTGATTGGATTCCTACACGGGTACCTGCGAAAAATTGGAATTGTCAGGGAATTTTGTTCGGGGATTTATACAGACATCCTGTTATAGAGCTTCGAACGTTTATTTCAAAAATATGATTTTTTCACAGATTAAAAATTAAAATTCGTAAAATTTACTAAAATAAAGCGCCTAAGAATATGATTCAGACAATGTCAAAATATTGACATTAAATTTGTTGTTGTAATTTTGCAATTAAAAGATATGGAATCTTCTTATAGAAGCTTAATCATGTCTAGTTATGGAAGAAATATAAGAATAAATATTTTTTAGCACCTTGGGATTTAACTTATTTTCTTTTTAATTTATCAAGTACCGAACAAAAGATGTATTAAAAATGATTGCAAACGAATACTGCTCATTCAAAATTGTAATGAGAATATCATAGGTAGATATATAAAATTTATTTTGGATTCCTGTTGCAAATTGTGAAATAATTTATCTAATATCTTAAGAACGTTCAAAAAAGAAAACTATAAAGCATAATTAAAGCTTAATAATTTAGAAGTTTCTATAAAACCTGATAAATTAATCTAAGATTTTCAGTTGAATTCATACATAAAAAAACATTTTTCTATAAATTCCTTGAAATGATTATTTTTATTATAATCCAAATTTTGTGAGATGAAACTTTCGAATTTAAAAAAAAAACATTTTGGACTAAATATATCTATTTGGATTATTTGTTCTGTTTCTTGTACTGACATAATTAAATCTTTAATTTTTAATTGATTGAGTCCTCTATTTCATTGATTTTTAGATAGCCTTACATTTCCTTACAACAATAGTTTCGGTATTGAATATACTAACATTTCGTCATGATCGGTCGGTAACGTCGCTTTGCTGCTCAGATATAAAAGTTATTTCTTTATTTAATTTTAGCAATTGGGGAAGTGTGCGATTTGGACCATCCATCAAGAAAAAGTATAATGTGCCGTGATTAAGGTTAGGCTGCATTGTTGGGATAGTTGGCGGTCAAAATTTTTGAATTTTGGTAGTTTGTAAAAGTGTGTTTTTCAATGATGTCAAGAGATCCTTAAAATCTTTGAATGTCTGCAAATAACTTAAAATCTTTTCAAATACCTTTTGAATTAATTGCTTAACATTCTTTAAAGTCACTAAAACCTGTAGAAATATTTTTAAATCCTTTAAAAAGAAACTTTACAATCCCGTCAAGTCCCCATAGTAATTCCTTAAAATCACTTGAATTTTCAGAAATTCTTTAAGTTTTCTTGTTGAAAATCCTTCAACTCCTCCGAAGTTTTTTGAAATTCCTTCAACTCCTTTAAAATAATTTAAAATTTTCGAAATTGAGTTCCGTTAATTAATATCCTTAAAATTTTCTTAAATTCCTTAAAGTATTAAAAAATTACATCCCTTGAAATCTTTTTAAATTCATTTAAATCTTTTTAAATAACTTTTCAGTAACTTGCTTGACATTATTTGAAATCACCTAAAATGTCTGAAAATTGGATTAAATCTCTTGCAAATCCTTAAACCTTTTATAAATTAAAGAAAGAAAAAAAATTCCTTTGAAATCGTTCAATTTTTCTGCATTCTTTTAAAATCCTTTTAAATTTTTTGGAATCGTTAAAAATCTCTTCAGACATCCTAAGATCACTTAAAGTCTTTTAAAATCCTTTAAAGTCTCTTTGATATAACTTTATTTGATATGAAACTACTTAATGTTGTTAACCTTAATTACGGCAAATTATAATTTTTCGTGATGGATTGCCTAATCGCACATTTTCCAAATTCCCAACAATAATGAAATAAATGGCTTTTCTTTCTTAAAAGCAAAGCTATATCACGATTTTTTACTTGATTTCGCCGAAATTAATTAATTTTAGTCAAACTCCTATTTAATCAATGCTATGAAGTCTTCTTATATGGCCTTACAGATTTCGATTTTGCCGACCGAGCGTGACGTAATATTAGAATACTCAATAGTTTGGAGATAAATTCAAGTTATTAATCGGAAGTGGCGTAATGGACTTTTTAATAATTGGTTTCAATAAATATTTGAAAAAATATTACCAGGGAAAGCAAAAGTGACCTCAATTACCTTTATATGTATAAATATATATATAGAAATGCAAACTCATAAATTCAGAAAAAATATGATCATGTCTAAAAGCGATACAAATAAACGTCAGCCAATTTCTAAATTTGATGAGTGTGGCTCTTGTTTTTCGATATTTGGAGATGGAATGCTATAAAAAACCTTTTTTCGTATTATACCTATTATATGAGCTCCAAATGAAGTAATACTGTAACTTTCGTTTCCGGGTACTATTACTTGAAGCTACAACGTCCTATTGGAGATAGAGCTTACGATTGCTCAAAATCCCCTTAACTCGATGACCTGGTCTCCCAATAGAAATGGATGATGTGATAGGTGTAGTCGACTTTTGGTGGAATTCCTCTCCCTTGAGAAAACCACAAGGAAACCGGAAACTCGGGTTTATTGTGCACGAAAAAGAAAAGTACGAGGACAAAGGGAAGAAATTTAGATGAAAGAAAGAGATGGGTCCGTAGGAGTTTCTATCGCCGGTGAAAAAAGACTCGAAATCCTCTGTCCAGTAGTCTGGGTAATTTTCGAGTTACCCTCATTTCTTGAGGTTAGAGAGTTTCGCATACATGAAAATAAGTGGTCGTTCGAGTAAAGTTCTCTCCTATGGTAACCTTTACCATCGCCTTTAAGATAATCTAAAAAGTGAATAATATCTTTAAATTTTCAGACATTTATCGCTTTATTTCGTAGGCTGTTTTCTTCTTTTTCAAAATGTTGGTTTTTTTATTCTAAAAAATCTGAGTTTATGAGATTGTATAAAAAGAAAATTGTTTAATCATTCATAGAGATTAGACGGGTTTCAGATAAAGAAGAATTTTTACCGACGGATGATTTCAAATGTGTGCACTCGGGTTGGTTGTTATTTTTTCGGGTTAAGTAAACAAAACTCAAAATATAAAAATTATTTTTAATGATTATTGAAGATTTAAATTTTCCGCCTAAATTAAGCATTGTAATTTTGTCAGAAAGTTACCTACGCCAAGTTACAATAAAATTAATTTCTAAAATTCTCTGTAACAAGTCAAGACTATATTTATTTACAAAATTCCTTGCTTTCTTCATAAATATAATGAATTCCCTTTTCCTCAAATTCTTTTATCAAAAGTCGAAATCTTAATTCTGGACGAAAATTTAATCCTCCAATTGTTAAAATAATATTTTGTTACTGAAACTCCTTATTATTTAACTCAAAATTATAACTTTTACTGATATTTTCAATCCCAAACTCGGACATTTTCTTTTTATAATTTTTAATATTTAATTATAATAATGAAATATTAATTATTATTATAATTTAATTATTTTAATTATAATTGAATTTAATTACTTTTGATAATATTTAATTTTTTTCCAAAATTGGAAACATGGAAATTCCTTTTGCATCTACGAAATCTGCTGTTCCAATTGAAATTATAATTTTTTGCGAAAAGTCGCAGTTCTAGCTCTAAATTATAATTCTTTTAAAAAATGCTCTATCCCAAAGTGAAAATTTTCATTCTTTGTGGACGCTGCCTGTCCCAAAGTCGAAATTATAATTCCTGACAAAATTCTCAGTTTAAAAGTCAAAATTATAATCATGAAGTGAAAATTCTATTTTCTTGCAAAAATTGCCTGTATCAAAGTCAAAATTATAGTTTCTTACGGAATTCCAATGTTCAAAAGTCGAAATTAATATTCTTCACTGGAATGTCCTGTTTCATTTGTCGAAATTATATTTTTACTGATATTCCCTGCTCCAAACTCGAAATTAAAATTATCTATTTAAGTTCCCTATCTCGAAGTAAAAATTTTAGTTCTTCATGAAAGACATAACCAAGTCGAACTCAAGTCGAAGCATTTTTACTCGGTTAAGGACCCTGGATTATATTATAAATATACAACGGTTTCAAGTCTGTAAGTAAAAATGTTTGATTCTTAAAAAATGCAGATCTGAGATCTTTTATTTTTACAACTTAATTTTGGAAATTTTGCATTCACTTGAAATCATCTTCCTTCACTTTGCTAGAATTTTCTACCAATCTTAATACATACTTAAACCAGTCATGTTTTTTGAAGATAAATTTTCTGATTATTAAATAAATCGCTTGAAGACTTTAAAAAATCGGATCAACTTTTATACAGAACACTTCAGGAATAAAAATAATTGTTTGCATTTACTTAAATTAATTAAATTCTCTTGATTTTCTGCTTTTTAAAATCTCAAGTAAATTCGTATAAACTGCGCGTATTTTCTTCTGGTTGCTCTATTGTTAAGAAAAGCTTCTGAGTCGCGCGATCTCCAATGCCCCACTCAATTGTCACCGCAATACTTTGGTCGAGGAATAAGCTGCGACAACTCGGTGCCAAGTTCCTGCGAACCTTTGTGACTGCGATTTTCTTCCACTCCCTTTTTCCTATTTTCCATTTTCCGCTTTTTTCTTATTTTTCCTCTGTGTTCCCTTTTCTCTTCCCCCATCCTCCTTCCTCAAGCCCTGTTCTCTTCCACCCCATTCTTCATCGATCAAGCCTCTCCAAGTCCCTGTGGGCAATATCACTATGACACGTATTTCATACCGTTACGTTTTATCAATTATATTGGCACAGACGATTCGTAGTTAAGTCTTCCCGCCTCATATTTTTGAACTTTGATTTATACGTTGAAAATATCGTTTTTCAAAGATTTTTGTTTCTTTCAAGAAATATCTGATCTGCAATCAAATTAGGGAAACTATACCAGAACAAGAGCCTGAAATTTCCAAAGTCTTTATATATTTTATAGTAGAATAGAACATTGTGCGTGATATGCGCACACAAATTACGCGTTCTGTAAAGAAAAAAAATCCGGATCAATTTCCAGGAAAGTAAGAGGATACATTTTTTAAATAGAATTCACAGATAATCTTACATGATTTTGGCTAGCTGTATGTAAGTCACAGAGTTCCTTCGATCATACCAGAAAATTCTAGTGAATTCAATATAAGTGAAACAATTTTTCTTCTTCAAATGATTAGGCTAATACGTTCGATATTCTAAAATATTTTAAATCATAAAAAAGTATATTTTCATGGTATTTTTGGAGGAATTATATTCACTTTTTCAAATTTAAGTTTAATTTTCTAAAAGATACTATTGATGATTTTTTTAAAGTGAGGATCAGTTAACAAATGTATCCTATTTAAAATGATAACATTTTGTTTTTTCGTAAATTCATTTCTTTATGTTATTACGCATCTGAAAGAACGTTTAATTTCAGTACTAAAATTGAGAATCAACCATTTTTTTAAATTACTCACAACTCAAAATTTCAATATAAATTGTTTCATGTATCAACAACTACAAATTACATTTTCTATTTAGTTGACAAAAATAAATTTTTAATCTTAAGCCAAGTACGTAATAAAATGTAATTAAAAATTAGCAAAAATATTAATAAGCTTGATTTTAAAATTTTTATTTGAGTAGTGCTCTCTATTATGTAGTTTAAAAATATATTCCTACATCAAATTAAATACAAAATTACTAAAACACAATTACATCATTTTTAAAGTTTGTTCACTTCCATATTTTTTTTGACAATTTTTCTTTATTTTCATTGGATTATTTAAATTAAAATAATAATTTTTAAAAATGAAACTTTATTATGAAGGGATACTTCTTTATCGTTCTTTTATAAAATTAAGCTTCTTTTATACATCTTGATTTTGTAATATAAAAAATTTACTTTAGAACGCAACATGTTGCAGATTTTCATATTTTTCGATATGGATATTAAAAATCTCTCATGGAAAAAAATGGAAAAATCCAGGACTTACAAAGTATTTAAAGCAGTTCTTGAACTAGTCGCCCTGTAAATTTTACATATATTTTACTGAAATCGTATAAATGCACTTCAAACATAAAAGAGAGTAAATAAATTGTTGTAAAAGTTTCGTGCTTTAATAAGTAAAATTGGAGATTAACTTTTAGATAGAATAAGAAAAAATTGCTCTTAGGGAATGACAAGAATGATTTCCAGTTTTTTTTTGGCAGATCTTTTTTTTAGAGAAATGTAATTAAAAAGAGTAATTAAAACCACAAAAAATTTTGAATATTCATTTAATTATTTTTATAAAAGAACAGATCATAAAATCAATTATTTACCTGTTTTTAGCGTTTCAATGAAAATTTTCTTTTGACAAAATTCTTATTTTTCATCGCATTTATTCAAAAGTACAGGAATAAAAAACGTAATTCTGCTTGCATAATTGTTAAATATCACTAATCTAGGCATATTTCCGACATTAGTTTGATAACACCAGTGACCGAACGAATAAACGTACGTATAATAAACGTATCGTAATGTGTTGGAATTCGCTAAGACCAAATTGATTCAGAAAAATTCCCCAGTGTGATTTTCGTTTCCCCTAGCTTGGGTAATTCTATGGAAATGGAAGGTTTATCTCATATTATATAGATTTAGACGGGAAAAAATAACAAAAATGCTATATCCTTTGCAGATTTGCCCGATACATCTACACTGCCGTGCAAAGTTTTAGGCCACCTCTTTTTTCATGAAAGAATAAATTCTCTCAACTTTAATTATACCATAGCTAAAAAAACTTCTCTTTAAAAAGTTGATTGTTGACGGAATTCTGTATAAAATAAGCCCAGGTTGAAGCCAATTTGTCCAGTTTTTAAGTAGATATTGCAAAAATAGTGTAAATTAAAATTTTTTTTTAATTTTCTATAACTTCCGAAATAGTCAACATTTTTCAATGTTCTTGGGCTCATTTTAAAGTTTTTTTTCACCGTATCACAACAGCTTATGAGTATAAATCGTAAAAATTTTGTTTTTGAATTGCAAGAACTTGAAGTTGTAACAAAAAGGATGGGAAAAGTGCAATATGATTTTGGTAACAAAAATATTTGTGTAAAATATATGAAACATGTAATCATGAAGCTTCTATGTAATTTCCTCAAAATATATATTTATTAAATTTTTATTATGATTTTCCTACAGATAAGATGTGTTCAAATTTTTCCAAATTTTTTATTACAAATTCAAGTTCTTGCAATTCGAAAAGAAATTTTTTATAATTTATACTTGTAAGCTGTTGTGATACAATTAAAAATAGCCTCAAAATGAGCCCAAGAACATTTGAAAAATGTTGATTAGTTCGGAAGTTATTGAAAATTTAAGAAAACATTGAAATTCACACTCTTTTTGCAATATCTACTTAAAAGCGAGACAAATTGTCTTCACCCTGATCTTATTTATATAGAATTTCGAAAACAATCAACCTTGCAAAGGGAAATTTCGTTAGTTCTGGTAAAATTAAAATTAAGAGAATTTATTTGGTCATAAAAAAGAGGTTGCCTAAAACTTCTATAAGGCAGTGTAAATTTGAACACCACATTTTTCGGTCTTGTTCCATTTTCTCTCTGGATGCAAGAAGTAGTGAAAAGCTTAGGGAATTTCTGGTCACACAGGCACACCAAAAAAGAGGTGCCTGAACGGGGCGAGTGACTGATTTCGCATGCAAAACTGCAAAGGATATAAGATTTTTTTATTTTTTCCCGTATAAACTATATAATCTGAGAAAGACCTGTAATTTCCGTAGAATTACCCAAGCTAGAGGAAACAGAAGGCACACTAGAGAATTTCTGTTTACACATCAGGTCTCTACAAGTCGCTACATTTAAAAATATAACATCGATGTCTCAATTTTCACGTATACTGGTATTATCAAAATATTCTCCAGAGTATCCCTGGGATTTCTTCTATTTTCTGTATCTAGGCAAAAACTGAGACGTGTACGAAAAATTTTGAGGCCAGGCTTGGATTCAGCGTCTCAAAATCCATAAGGGTAACCTACACTTTTAGAAATATCTGGTTGAATTTTGAACCACATGTGGTTGAAGTTTTATACAATCACGGTTGTTGAAATTTCAACTACGCGTGAATGAAAAATCAGCTCGTGTAATTGAAATTTCATAAAGATAAATTCCTTAGAAATATTGTGCTTTGAAATGCACTAATTGTACCACAAGAATTCTGATAAGGAATTATGATTTATTTTGTAAGTTTTCGTCGAAAGATCCATAAGAGCAATAAAGTACATATAATATTTAGAAAAATAGGCAGCTTTAAAGAAGAAAAAGCAAAAGGTACATTGGAATTATATTACCATAATGAATTTCGTCTTCGCTTTTGTAATCATAACCTGAAAGAGCATACAGTAGTTAGTACCGATAGTATGAATGAAATTTTCAAATTGTGATAATATTATTTCAACGTACCTTTTGTTCTTCTTTTTTAAAGCTGCTTCATTTCCTAAATATTATACTATGTTCTTTGTTAATTTAATGGATCTCACGATACAAACAAGGAGTCGTCGGACTTTGTCACATCGGGGTCTGGCTTCGGGGGAACTACATGGTGCGTGTGTATATGCGCATACATCTTGATTATTTTTCAACTACATTTCAATGAATTTTATTTAAATTCTCTGAATAAAAGAGATTTTAAATACGAAAGTAGTTGAAGAGTGGTTGAATTTTCAACATATTTCTAACAGTATGGTGTAGTCACTTTTCTTGCGTAGTCAAATATTTTTTGTTGGCCTGTGTGAACAGAAAATCCCTAGGCTTTTCCCTACTAACTGGAAAAATACAATTTGAATTCCTTTGAAGGTTTGAAGATTTGTATTTTAAAAATACGAACCTAAAAATCTTCAGTGTTTAAACGGTTTTATTTTTAGGTCATACAAGTTAGATTTATTTTTATTTTAATCAAAAGATTGTCTTTTTGCATAACTGAAGTTTATATAAAATTGTTTAATTTAAAATATATCCTTTGAAAATTGTGAAATATATATCAAATTTACAACGCTTTTAACTTGAAGTTATTAATTATTTACAAAATGTTTGAGATATTTTAACTAAAACTGTATCTGTTCATGTATTTTCAAATTGCTTATTTTTTTAATATTAGGAAGTAAAATCCAGAGACGTAAACGCGTGAACTCATAACGCCATAACAGATTGCAAGTAGTAATAATTAATTTTAGGTGATTCATAATAATCAGAGTTTAATAGCACAACCCACGTTATAGCAGCCAAAACTACTATTAGGTACTTTTAGATAGTATAAGTAATTTTAAAACACCCAGGCTCGGTTTTCAAGTAGTATAAGTAATTTTGAACCTGATAACTTGTGATAAGTTTTATGAATCAGTTAAAGTCAGCCGTATTGGATTACCGCGGTAACATGTAGTCATAATAGGTGTAAAGTAGTGTAACCCAGGTTATGTCAGCCGAATGGATTTTAAATGACTTGTCATTTTAAATCGGCCCAGATCGTTTCTCAAGTAGTATAATCAATTTGAAAACATACATAACTACATTTAAGTATTATATGGTATTTTAAGTAAAGCTAATGGTCAGTTATGCTAGGTTGTCAAGAATTATGTTAAATTAAAATCAGGAATAACTGCATAAAATCAGCATTAGTCATTTTTAAGCCAACTGTATTTGTTTTTAAGTAGTATGAATCATTTCAAATTAGCCAGGCACGATATTCAAGTATTATAAGTAGTTTTTATTCTGACAACCGTCGACAAGTAGTATAGGCCAGTTTAAGTCAGCCGTACTAAATTACAAGTAAAATGATAGCCATACTTGGTGTAAAGTAGTGTAACTTATGTTTAGTTAGGCAGAATGGATTTCACATCGTATGAGTGATTTTAAATCAGGTTTGATAGACTTTCAAGTAGTATAAGCAATTTCAAACCTCATCACCGATAACAAGTAGAGTGGGGTAGTTAAAGTCAGCCATATCAGATTATAGGTGGCATGGAGTCGTAAATGATGTAAAGAAGTGTAACTAGGTTATGTCTGCCGCATGAATTTTAATTGATAAATCATTTCAAATCAACCCTGATCAATTTTTGAGTAGCGAAGCCAATTTGAAAAGATACATAACTGAAATCAGGTTGTAAATATTACTTAAAATCAGCCTTGTGGTTTTTCAAGTAGTAACTATCATTTCAAATCCTTTTTTCTCGGTTGTCAAAAATTATAATTAATTTTCAATCCTGTAATCACTAAATACAATTAGCATAAGTAATTTTAAGTCATTTATGTGGGCTTTCAAGTACTATAAATTATTTTAAACTGTCCAAGCACGATTTTCCAGTATTATAAGTATTTTTAACATAATAACCGATATCAAATAGTATACGACAATTAAAGTCAGCTATGATGAATCAAAAGTAGTGTAACCCATGTTAAGTCAGCCATGATCGATTTTAAATCGTATAAGTCTGTTGGGTGTCAATTCTAATTTTTAGAATTAATAAAAGAATCGGCACAAATTTAAAATAAAAAAATAAAAAGTTTATTTGACGAGTGGACTGTATTTTAATTATTTAGAGTAGAGGACTATTTACACTAAAAGTTTACATTTCATGCGGTTGTGCTGACTCGATGCAATGAGCTGCATCGGTCAGCTGTTAGAGAGATGTTCTCTTGAGGAGAGATAATGAAACTCTGACATACAATGACACGGAATCAATGTCTCTTGGCCATGTAAATGTGACACGAAGCCGCATTCGGTTTCCTTCGGAGATTTTCAGATGCCTGTATCGGTTCCCGCTTGGTTATCCTAAGAGTACCATAAAAAGAATAAAAATTAAAAATATAAGAGTTACTAGACGGATTAAATCGGTAAAACTTTCTAAAATCATCTTAAGTCTAAGTCGGTCTTGTCGTAAATAAATGTAAATAAGGAAATTGTAACGTTTGAAATTTTTGCTGCTAATAAACGTCTTATGGAAACGTCCTTCCTTAAAATATAATATAAGGAGTAAAATTCTTTCCGTTCGTATTTCATTTTTAGAAATATAAATATTGTTCAGGACTGAACAAAGTCATTTCAGATCAGGACATGCGCGGGTGCCAAGTAGTATAATCAATTTGAAGTGATAGATACCAACATCAAAGTAGCGAATGTCATTTTAAGTCAGCCTCACGGTATTTCAAGTAGTAACATTGACTTTAAAACAACTACACTCGATATTCAAACATTTATTATAAGCAAATTTAAGCCAA
Organism: Belonocnema kinseyi; assembly: GCF_010883055.1. Classification (NCBI taxonomy): domain Eukaryota; kingdom Metazoa; phylum Arthropoda; class Insecta; order Hymenoptera; family Cynipidae; genus Belonocnema; species Belonocnema kinseyi. Next base: position 82,580,022 of record NC_046658.1, on the reverse strand, counting down.
CTGACCAATAACAAGTATTATACGCCAGTTATGGTAGAGTCGGCTACGATGTACTACATACAAATAAGACTTTACTCTGGTTTACTGTCTCCAATAGGGGTCAAGTTATGGCCCTTCAATAAAACCGGATTTTTTTTACAAAGAGACGTAAAACCCTAATTCTAAAGTTATTGTAGCTTTTTTCGGCGCAGCTACGCAATTTTCGCACATGGCCTACAAAAAATGTCAGAAGTATAAATTATAGAGGACGAAATTTTGTGTTAAATAAAAAAAAAGCTTAAGCCCTTATATGTCACGAGTTATTACCGTGAAACTGTGACCCTTCCCATTCAGAAGGATCTTTATCTTCTGGAAAATGTACTTAGACCGCATTTGAGTATTTTGGTGGCATATATGCATTTGTAGGTCATTCTAATACAATTTTTCTCCTTATTCGTTCAAAAATCAATAATTTGTTTAACTATTGATTAAATAATACGCTTCACAATATCATGCTTGTATATTTTATGTATTAAGTTTGTAAAAATGTCTTCCAAAATATATTTTGTCGAAAGTAAATGAAGAAAAAATATACTAATTAACTGGTTTTACTTTATATATTTATTATTCATAAGAAATTCTATCAAACGGATTAGTTTTATAACGTTATATTATGATGTTTTAAGAATCCCAAAAATTGATCAAATAATCATCACAGAGGAAACAATTATTGTTGATCCGTCATAATCAAAGAACCTGTAAACAAATTAATTACGTAATAATGCAAGTGATGAAAAAACTAATGAAATAATTGACTGGTAGATTAGTTTGCACATTATTTTGTTATCAACAATTAACAATTATTATATTCTCTGTGATGATTGGTCTATTAATTTTTCACATTCTTAAGATAAAATAATACTACTTTAAAAACAAATTAATGTAAGTAATTTTCCCAAATTAAATGCACAAAAGATCCACACGTAAATCGCCGGTGCTTATGGAAAAAACCTGCAAAAATAAATTGTTTATTAGGTCGCTTTGAAAAAAAAATTGTTTTAAAACACCGCAAAGAAGAACACATCTCAATAAAATGCTTCGAAAAAAATATATATTTCGGTAAATTCTGAGAAAAAACCTTATTCTTATAAGAGCCGTGAAAAAAGACCTACACATGAAAAAAACCGTGAAAAAACCTTAATTTTGAAAAAGCATTGCAAAAAGACCGTATTTGTTAAAACTTTAAATGAAACTGTTTTATTCCAAGAAAAAAACTATAATAATTATCTTGTCTTAAAAAAGTATTATTGGTGGACCATGCAAAGTGCTATAAATAAATATCATGTTAAAATTGTGTGTTTAACGCTACCAGCTGCTTATTGTCTGGGTTTAAGTGTTGTGTATACATATAATGTTTACTATAGCTCTCGTGAATCTATAGATACCTGGTAAGAAAAGAAGAATTCAGAAAAATTCAGAATCTGAATTCCCATTAGGACATGAATTTTCCTCCGTTGAAAGTTCCACCAAGGAGTAGAAAAAAAGAAAAATTTATTATTTTTAATCGACTTGAAAAATTCATGGAAGCGCATTGAGAGGAATTAGAAAATGAAAATATGGCAATAGAAAGAATAGAAAGACAAAAAATAATGTAACTTTGAAGACGAAAAACCTAGTTTTTTTAACCGATCAGTTATAAATATAAAATAATTATGTTAATAAAAATAATTTGTAGCATTGTCAAAGAATAGTTTTATGATTCTGTTTAAAAATAAATTAATTTTGTTTACCTTACACCACATTATTAAATTGATTTATAATATTATAAAATCTATAATTTGTTTAAATAATATAAAATATTATAATTAAAATTACTCCACAGTTATGGCAGACAAAAACTTGAAATTTCTAAACTTATGTTGCACACGGAGGAATAGAAACTATATAAGTGCACATATTTTGTGAACATATTAGAGGAAATTAAATAAGTCGAAAATACAGCATGTAAGTATGGAATTATTAATAACCATGAGAGATGGATCTGCGGATGGGATTAATAGGAATGAAAACAGTGAAAAATATACAGTACAAGTCCGATAACTTTTCAACTTCGGGGCTGTAGAGGCGGAAAATTTCAAGAATTGCAGACTTATAGGCACGGCAAGTTATCGGACTTCTACTGTATTCGCCTGCATGAGATACAACTCAAGTGTCAATCGTTAGAAAAATAAAAAAGAATTGGTTTCGGAGATAAAGCTATTCTTTAGTTGGCCACTACTATCGATGGGAAATTAGCACATTCAAAAAAATTAGAAAATTCTCACTCTTTCGTTTAAATATAAAAATATGAATTTTTCTCTATTCTTCTCTTCTTACCGGGTATTCGTATAACCCATAGTTCATAATAGAAAAGAGGAGAAAAGTACTGGGCGGATAGCGCTGGGTCAGATAGGCTGATCGGAAATAATGAAAGCTACCTGTAATTTTCTAAACTTGTTTATATATTTAAACAATTATAAATATTATAAGTCATAAATTTTCAATTATAATGAAAGGCGCACTTTTAAACTTTGAATATATAACATATTTTATTAATTTAAAAATAATAAACCATTATAATTATAACAATAGGAAAATGTAATTATTTACCTGAAGAAGCGATGTGAAAATATTTGCTTCCCGAGCGTTTTCATAAGTATTTTTGACGATACCTTATCAATAAGTTTCTTATCACGGTGTTTTCATGACTAAGGTTTTTTTCACAGCGTTTTCACAAAAAATATAGTTTTTACGGCGTTTTCACGAGTAAACTTTTTCCTGACGGCGTTTTTTAAAAAGGGTTTCTGTTTAAAGTGTTTACTAAAATATGATTTTCATTGCGGCCATTCAATGATGTAGGCTTTTTTCACAGCCTTTATACAAGGCATGTTTTTTTCACACCGTTTACCAATATGTATTTTTTTTACAGTGTTTACTGAGATATATATTTTTCATCACATTTTATACGGGTAAGTTTATTTACGTGGCATTATGATAACAAGTGTTTTTCCACAGCGATATAATTTGCAGGTTCGTTCTCCTAAGTACCGGCGAAATGACAGTGTGAAGCGTATTATTTAAACAATAATTGAACAATTTATTGTTGGTAAATATTTATTCTTTCGACCTTTTGGCCTTACAAAATTGACTAACTTACACTTCCATGTTTTACAGAATTTTTTTATAACTACCTCTTGAAAACTAACGTCCATCCACACCTTATATCTTTAAGACCGCTCGCTCTTGTAGCCTTGTCTTTCTCGATTCGCCTCTCCTAGCACGCATGTCTTTACTTTTTAGCTTTGCCTCGTATTTCCAGCCTCTACATCCGCAAATAGTATCTAATACCTGTCCACTATTCACAATATTTACTATTTTCTTTCATCTACTTCCTAAAGCAGAACATAGAAAAAACTATTTGTTTACTTACCCGTTGTGTGTGGCTGTCACTTACTAAAACTTAATCTCGAAGGAACACCAGAATTGATGAAAATGGTTTTTTTGTTTATCTAAATTGGTTGCAATCGTGTAATGTATTTTCTTCTAAGTACGTAACTGATAGATTTTTGGCGATTTTTTTTCTCAAAATTTTTTACTACAATCTCGATCCTTTCGACTTCACTTTTTAGCTTAAGTTGCACATGCTGAATTTCATTGCAGAAAACTCTCATCGCTTGTCATCATTTCATTTTTCTCCCTCATAATATTATATTTGATTACTGATCAATTATTTTAAGCAGATAAAACGTATAATTGAGCTAATTTTATAAAATTTTGCGTCGAGGGGGGGGGGGGGGGGGGGGGGGGGGGGGGCTTCTACAATTACAAATGGGAATATGGTAAAGCACTGGCAGTCTCAAACGCGTTTAAATCGCACTAACACAGTTGAGTTCGTGTAAGTGATCAGTGCGATTGGTTATTCTCTCTCCGTGGTCCCTATTTGACGATATTTGACGATAGCGGTCATTCTGAAAGGCAGAGGGCTAACAACCAATGGCCAGTAGAATGGGAAAATTAAAGTCAGTCATACCAGATTACAGATGACATTTAGCCGCAATTGGCGTAAAGTAGTGTAACCCAGGTTATGCCAGCCGAATGGATTTTAAATGTTATGTCATTTCAAATAAGCCATCATCGATTTTCGAGTATTGTAATTAATCTGAAAACATACATAACTGCATTCAAGTAGTAAATATCATTTTAAGTCAGCCTTGCGGTATTTCAAGTATTAGAAATCATTTTAAATCATTAATGCTTGGTTGGCAATAATTATAATTAATTTCAAATCAGTAATTAGGATTAAAATTTAAATTATCCAACAAAGATTTTCAAGCATAATAATTCATTTTTAACCTATAAACTGATACCAAATAGTATACGACAGTTAAACTCGGCCATGATGAATTACAACTAGTGTAACCCATCTTAAGTCAGATAGAATTGATTTGAAATGTTATGTCATTTCATATAAAAACTGGTAGATTTTTAAGTAGTTTAATCAACTCAAGTAGTCTCAAGTAGTAACTTGTGGGTTAAGTCAGTCCAAAGGGATTTCAAGGCGTATAAATTACTTAAAATCAACTATGTTCAGTTTTCGAGTATTAAAATCAATTTGAAGTAATCAATAGCTTTAAGCAAGTAGAATAACAATTGTAAGTGAGTCATGTTGAATTTTAGGTAGTATAGGTATTATTAGGTCAGAAATGCCAATTTCTCAAGCTGCATTCGGAAAATTGTTTCCAATTTTTTTATTGACTAGTATAACTTTAATTATCCTTAAATTCATTATTCTGTTAGCTTTAATATTTCTAATTGTAATTTTTGATTGTAAATGATGGTAGACAGACAGGAATTTAGAAAAGTTGTAGCAGTCCAAAAGATTTTACCATAATTTTTGTTGAGTTAAGTGAAAATAGGAAACTTTGCATATGCTTTTGCGATTGTATGCAACGTACGCCTTTTAATCATTCGAAACATTTAAATTTGAAGTTTCCAAACTTGTTATTTTAAATGCAAATTTCCATTCTGCTTTTAACTTGATAATTAAAACACAATGAAATTACACACATTTTAAAATAATAAAAAATATTTAAAAGCATTCATACTGAAAATATTACTGTGTGGAGTAATTGTAATTAAAAAAAGAGTCACTTTTTAAGTGATTTCCCAACATTGTCTTTATTAAAGAGGAAAGCCGTCGAATGTACAATTTATTTTATGTTCTCTACTACATTTCTCTCAATTTACCCAACGCCAGTGAACTGAATAATTTTGGACGAAGCCCTTTCGATGGAGCGTTTTGATTGCATTGCAGCGTATACATATTTGTTTTAAAGCTTATGAGAATATTAGTTTCGACCACTCTAACGTCGAATACTTATTTAAATTATAATTTTCTTACTAAAATTTAGTGTAAATATCTTAATAAATATAAAAAAGTTAAATTGATTACGAGAATTCTGTTTGACTTTTTCAATGATTAAAAAAGTATTTTAAAGAATGATTGTTTATAAATCATTAATAATTTTTGGAAACCAATCTTTAATACCTAAAATTACTTTATTTGTTTATTTTTCCACGATCTCTTAGATCCCCGAGTGTTTTCATATGCTTCACAGTTTTATCGCTTTGGATGCTTTATTATTGAAGAGTGATACTTTCAGTTTTACGCGACATTTCTAGGTCTTATGGCTACCATGAATTCTACAATATTAAACGAAGAGTCATTGAACTCGTTATGACCAATATTCTTGCAGTATAAATAAAAAGAAACCCTGTGTCGAGTATTTTCTAGTGAAAAATGAAGCGTTTAATTTTGAATTTGAGTTTATATTTCAACAATGCATAATATATAAAATAAGCAGAGTCAAAGAGAAAAGCTCTGAATTGCCTCTATATATTGATGTCAAAAAGTGTTCTCAGTTGACTCTGCTAAAAGTAAACCGATTGTACAACAGAAATTTTAATTAAAACAGTCCTCTCGTGTGATTTCCATTTCACAAAATGAAATTATTTCTCACTCTCTAAACTATTTAATGATAATTTAATCACTTGTTATTGGTGTTTGTTTTTCCAATACTTTCTAAAACATTCAGAAAGCTACTTTATTATTATTTTGTATTATATAGGTTTGGAAAATTATAACTTTAAGGAATTTATTGACAAATCCCTTTAATTAGATTTCAATCAATATTCATATCGAAGTTCATAAGGTTACAAATTAATTCGAAAAATATATGTTCATATCCAATTTTTCGAACTTAATTAATTAAAAATATAATTCAACTTAATTGCTCTGTTTAAAATATTTAAATTTATCTTCAAATAACTTGTTATTTTTATTATTATATTTTTATAATTCTACGTAAAGAATCGTAAGTTTTTTAAGTTTATTCACCTTATTTGATCTTTTTTACTACTAACATTTGCTCATCTCACTATTTTCCTTCAATGCCTTTGGGCAATAAAAGGTATAACACCTGTCGTCTTTCTTTTTCATTAAGGGAAGACCACTTCAGCTTTGGTTAAGATTTATCCGCCAGATATACCTTAAATCCCGAAATGTGATTGGAGGATTTTGAATTTATTTGAGCGATAAATTTTAACCAAAGGTAGAGAACCTATTTCCAAGATAGTTGGAGCACCATGCTCACTTTATTTCGAATTTTCACGAGCTATAACCTATGCATCATTAGGGTTATCCTTTATAAATCAGTATTTCATTCAAGATGGTATTCATAGAAAACCTTACACTCAAGGAAAAACGAATTTTTACAGTCAATAGGAATTCTTGTATTTCTTAGTAAATCTGATTTATACCAGAAAAGAATACAGGATTGAATCAAGGAATTTTCAAAAGCTTTAAAAAGTTTCATGGGATATCAAAGTATTTGAAATATTTTATTATATTGAACAATATTCCAAGGAATTTTGTATCGATCCTAATAATTCGAAGGTACTTCAGTGGATTTCAATGATTTTATGGTATCATTTAAACTTACAAGGAAGTTTCACAAGCTTTTACAGGTTCGAATGGATTTCAAAAGATTCCAAATGATTTGAAATATTTTAGGTTATTTTAAATTATTTCTAGTTATTTTATAAGGATGTTAAAAGCTCTCAAGATATAAATTGTCGGGTACTTACAAAAATATCAGATTTCATAACATTTCAAGGGATTTTATAATAATTTTATAAATTTCTAAGAATTTATTTACTAGATGTGATGGATTCCCTAGGGTCCTCAATATTTGAAGAGATTTGCAAATAATTTTTGCAACACATTTAAATTCATTTGGAATTCACTCTGTATTCTTATTAATTTATTCTGAATTCTTCATTTTTTTTTGAATACCCTTGCATATTTAATTCACTAGAATTCTTATAAATTCTCTCAATTCTACGTAATCTAGTGGATTTTTGCATATTTTCTTTAGTTTTCATTAAATTTATTCTGAATTGTATTTCACTTGCCTATAATTCTCAAGAATTTTATGAAATTTATTTTAAATTCTTACATTTTTCTTAACTGATTTTAAATTTACTGAATTCAATGATTTTTAAAAATATTTTTGAATGGTCAGGGAATTCAAAAAATAGAGTTTAGCGGCAATCCCACAATTGCTTGTGATTTTTGCTCTGATTGTTTATTTGGCGAACGTTATTTCCAGGTTTAAAAACTCTTCACTTTAAATTTTTACAAATATTTTGTTTTTAGTTTACGAGCACGTCTCTTGAGAAATTAAACTAATTGACCAGCGAGCCAATACCCTTGATTAATAATGACAGGCGCAATTAGTGTTTGACAGGGCAAATTATACAGTTTGGTAAGTTTGTTAATATTCAATATATACGTAGTTCCGAATTTGAGTTAAAATGGATTGTTAAAACAGGAATAGGCGTCGTATATAAATATATTTCAAGCATTCTATTCACCTATTTATTTACAGACTTCCCTATCTTTCCCCGTTTCTGCTCTTTTCCCTTTTATTAAAAAATCGTTTGTTTCATGTTTTCGAAAAATTTCTTCTTTTTCTCGACTTATTCGCTTAATTGCGAACTGAATTAATAGAACTTCATGAGAAAATTCAAATATTTTTGGTTGGAAGTTTATTATTTTTGATTGAAAAGCCTACTAGTATATTTTTGGTTACAAATTCATCTTCTTTCGAAAACTCACCTTGACAGGTTAAAAATAAACTTTTTCTTGAAAATTAAAGCATTTAGTTCAAAAGCCATCTTCCTTGCTTCAAAATTTCCTTTTATTTCTAAAGATTCATCTTTTGGTGTTTTAAAATCGACGGTGTTCTATAAAATTCTACTTTTCAGTTGAAAAATTCAGCTTTTGTGTTGAAAATTAATTTCTTCAACTGGAAATGAAATTATTTCTTATTGACACTAACAATACAGCTTTGTAGATATTAAGTTGCATATTTTAATCTCATTTTTGTAGATAATGCACACCGTTCATAGAGTTCTACTAAAATGATAACGGTTTTATAAAAAAGGGAAAGACATTTTCACTAACACATGGACCAGTTAAAAGACAAAATGTTAGATTTTCTCATATTTAAGAGAAAGTTCGTCTTTTTGCATTAGTTCAGCTGTTTTTTTTTTTATTTCAAACTAAAACATCTGTTGGTTAAAAATGCAACTAATTGGTTGAAAATTCATGAATTTTATTGTAAATTCGGCTTTTTTGTTGCAATAACTTGTAAAGTTGAAAATTGAATTATTTTTTGATAACTCAACTGCTTGATCGAAAATTGAACTGCTTTGTTAAGAATTTTTTTTTTTAATTTAACACTTTCATTTAAAAATCATTTTATTTTCCAAACAAAAGTTGTAGAAAATTAGTCTTTTTTGATAGGACATTATAATTTTTGACTGACGATTCATGTTTTGAGTTGAGAATTCTACTACTACTTGGTTGAAAGTTGAAAAGAAAATTAATTATACAGGAAAACATGGTTTTGTTGTATAATGGTATAATATATTTGTTGTATAACATAATGGGACATATCTCGTAATTTAAAATTGGCGCTACTTGGTAAGGAAAAATGCTAATTGAACTCTGCGACTCTCAAATCAAAGAGAAAGGGCAGTACTATATGATACAACTAAAGAAAAAATACCGAAAAATTTTTCGTCTTCTGTACATCACCTCAAAAGTAGCAAAATTTTTGGTTGAAACGTATACTAA
>NC_046658.1:82558766-82570702 GCF_010883055.1 Belonocnema kinseyi | reverse complement strand
TATTGATAAAAAATATAATTATTTCTTTAAAATTGAAACGATTGCAAAGATAATAAATAATTTTCGTTAGAAAGTCTTTCTTTATAGTTGAAAATTTATCTTTTTAGCTAAAAATTTTTCTTTTCGGATAAAAACTGCAACCTTTTTAGCAAAAAAAACTACCATTTAGTAACCCATTTTTTGATATTAACTTAAACTTTTTAAATTAAAAAAAAAATTCGTTAAAATAAAAAATCACTTATAGAGTCATAGAGATATATAGTCTAACAGAGGGAAATTATAATTTGTCTCTTAGGCTAAAATTCAATAGTTACTAAAACGTTCCCTGTTGGCCCTAGGAAGTTCTGATTCTTACTTAATTTATAGCCAATACTAGGTAAATTTGTAGATACTTTGAAAAAAATTTAATTCCAGAGTTCAATTTCCGATTTTGTTTGCTAAAAATTAATGCAAAATATTAGAAAGTCTCCTGTTATGTTTCTGGTGTAACAGTTAATTATTTTGTTGATAGTTCAACGTTTATGTTAAAAAATTAACAATTTCGTTAAAAAGTCATTCTTTTTCTTAAAATTCAGTGGTTATGTTGAAAAACAAAAATTCAACAATTTGTTTGGAATTTCACATTTTTTGCACAGTTGCAGTCCGGCCGAAAACTCAAATATTTGTTCGAAAATCCGTCCATTTTCCTTGAATTACTGTTTTTGATATAAAATTAAAATCTTATTTGTTTAAAATATCTACTTTTATATTTTACATTTAGACGTAACCATTTTTGGTTAAAAATGCAACTTCTTGGTTTAATGTTGATGTATTTTGTTGCTTTTGTTTCGTTGAAAATTGAACTGACTACTAAATTTATTTTTTGTTTAATAATTCGTCCGTTTGGTTGAAAAATTATACTTGTAGGTTGATAATTAAACTGTTTGCTTGAAAATACATCTTTTATGTTGCAAATTGATTGTTGCAAATGATCTTTTTTGTGAAGATTCAAATGTTTGGATTTAAGATTTTAGTTTTTGTTAAAAATTCAATATATTTCGAGTTGAAATCTCAAAGGTCTTAGGCCATTCTTATTGGACTTAATACTATATGTTACTTAAGTGAGTTTTATTTAAAAGAATTGATTCCCCAATTTCTTTCCAATTTTAGTGAAAAATCACGCTATTTCTCCTGTTTCAAAATAATTTTTAACTGGGAAGTCTGTATCAATTGGCACTAGAATAAGCAAAATTCAATTTGTGTATGAGTTTAATTTTTTAAAATTACATTGTACTTGCCAGCGTGTGTTCCATAATTGGCTCAGAAATGCATTATTATCCAATTATATCACAGCTGACATTGCAATTTCTATCTTTCTCGTCCGAGGCTTGGTTCACCATTGCGATAATGAAACGACGATCATTTACGTTCGACGTAACGATCGCGAATCATCGCCCGTAAATAGTATGCACTGCCGCACTCGGTGATTTAATACTCAATTTTCATAGCTTAGTTATTAGACAATTTCATTCTGGCGAATGCCGTTCTGTTTGAGTCGATAAAGTATAGACAAACTTCAGTTTATCATAATAAAACTTTTTGGAATATTGTCTCGAGAAATAAATAATCTATCCTTTGTATTAAAAAAAAAATAGTCGAGGTAGGCGTCCCGCGTCTAAAAAAAAGGGTTTGAGCAATTCAAACCTCTTCCTACAATACTTTTCCTCCCTTCACTTCACCCTTTACTTCACTCCATTTCCTACTTCCTAATCTCTTCCTAAGCCCTCTGACCCCACCCCATACGAACCCTCATTCATAACTATTGGCCCTACTTCCTTTCACTTAAAATTTATTCACCTACTTTCCCTCCCTGATTTTCTCTCATTGTCCCTCATTTTCCCCCGTATAATTCTCCTCACTTCTTCACTTCCTCACTCGTTATTTAAATTACTTTTTTCTACTTTCCGTGCTTCTCTTATCTTCCTTTACCTTTACTTTTGGTCACTTCGCCTAATTTTCTCCTTATTTTACCTACTGTACCTACTACCTCCCCTCAATTTCTTTAATTTTTCCTCGTTTCTTTTTAAATACCCTACTTTTCTCTTTGATTTTCCCTCACTTCATCTGCACCCTCTCCCATCACTTCTTTTATTATCTCCCGCGAAACTTCTTTTAAACAGCTGGTAGGCCACCTGGCCTAAAATATAAAATTTTCTTCCCGAAGCTACGAAACCCTTAAAGGTTCGAAATCCTAAATCCTTAATAATGGGGGTTTACAATATTTGTAAAATTTCATTTGAATTTATTCTTTTACACACTAAATAGCAGTTAATTAATTTGATCGTGAAATTGAATTAAAATTATTTGCAACATTTTCACACAGGTTTTGGATCCTTTGTTTCATAAGAAAATTGCACATCAGAATAATGCGATTCTCAGGATTTATTGCCTGTCATGAATTTTCACATATGCAACTTCCGAGTACCAGTTATTACGGCACATTCTAGTCATGGCCGGACACAATCTACATTTAATTTGCAATTTAAAAATTGAGCTTTCAAATAAATATCCGAATGTTTTTAACGAAAAATCTTTCAGTTACGACGAAAACATGAAGGACCTAAATCTAAAGAAAAATTATAGGGAAACTAACATTTTTTCCCAACCTAAAATTTAAAATTTTCTGAAACGTTTCCTGTTAGTCCGATAAGGCTGTGAATATTCCATAATTGAATATTCGTTTTTCGCTGTTGTTGAAGAACAATTTAAAAATTTTAAAAGTCAACTATTTTAAGGTTCATCTTTTCAGGTTGATCCAAAATCCTACTACTTTTGGTTGAATGTTAAGTCTGCTCCATTGAAAATTCAACTATCATATTTTTTGTTCAGGAATTATATTTGTTAGTTAAAAGATTATCCTTTTCAGTTGAAAATTTTACTATTTTATCAATAATTGATGTATCTAGTTGAAAATTCGTTTTTTTGGTGTATAATATTAATCTTCTCGTTTAAAAAATTATGCCTTTGGTTGAAAATTCGAAGACTTGGTCAAAAGTTGAACTTTTTTGTTGATAATTAATTTTTATGGATAAATATTTATAATTTTAGTTGAAAATTTAACTATATAGCTGAAATTTGAGTTACTCTGTTTAATATGCATTTTTTATGTTGAAAATTCAACTATTCCGTTAAAAATTATTTTTTTCACTGAAAATGTGACTATTGCAGTTGAAGATTTGTCACTTTAGTTGAAAGATTATCTATTTTGGTATCTCCTTAGTAAAGAAAATGCTGTGAAAGTTTTTATTCAAAAATTAAACTATTTTAGTAGACAATTCAACTACTTGACTAAAAATTAATATCTTTTTTTTGAAAATTCATACTCGGGGGTAGAAAATCCAAGGGGTTTGTAGGAAATTCGCCTTTTTAGATTGAAAATTAAAAAGTTTAACAGTTTGGTCGTTTTTTTCAGTCACTAAATTTAAGAAACTTTCTTGAATAATAATAATAATAATAATAATCAAAATGATAATAATAACTTTCTTCAACTGTTTTGTGAAAATTTATTTTTAGTTTGCAAATTGATCCCTTTTGGTGGAAATATAATCTTTTTGGTACAAAGTGTAACCATTTAGTTGATTATTAATTTGTTTTGGTTAATTATTCTACTATTTTACCCAAGATCAGGAAACTGGAATTTGTCTCCACAAAAAAATTTAATCCTAAAAGTGTATCAGCTTGATCTAAAGTTGAAAATCAGAATGATATGCATTGGCTTGATATCCCGCGGCTTACTGTATTTCGATTTATGGTTTGCCAAACCTTCTATCCAAACGTTTTCTATTTAACAGATCAAATTGGTTTCGAAATTATAAAAAATTATAAAATCTTGTGCTCACCCACTGCCTTTAGACTTAACATTATAATGACTTTTTGCATAACAAGTTTTAGTTAGCGAAAATTAAAAATGTTGTACAAATTACAATAAAAGTCTATTAAATTCTAAAAATGTACAAATCACCCCTTGAAGACGATTCAAACACACACACACACACACACACACACACACACACACACATATATATATATATATATATATATATATATAAGGTAATAACAAAAATTTTGTATACGAAAGCCGAAAATCGTTGCAACCTCCTCCACGTTTCAATATAAAGTAAAAGTAACGGACTTCCTGATTGTACTAAATATATTCTCATAAATGTACACAAAAATGAGCAGCACGTTTTGCCTTGGTAATCTTTTATTATAACTCATGTAGAAATTCAACTGTATATTATATTTAAATATGTGCTTCTTATGCTTAAAAGTACATTTTCAATATGTTATTAAAAAACAATTTTTTCAATTTAATTTTTAAATTTAAGTAAATAGTAAATATTGACAGTTACACTTCCAATCAAAAAGCTGAGATTTTGTACCAAATGAGATGAATTTTTAAGTCGAATTTTCAATAGTTGCATTTTCTTCTTAAAAACATCAATTTTTAACTTAAATTAAAATAGTTGAGATTTCAGTTGAGAAATTGATATTAAACGAAACAGTGCATTTTTTCAAAGTGAATGAATTTTCAACTAAAGAAAAGATTTTTTAACCAAAATAATGAATATTCAACATTGTTCAAACAATGAAATTTATTCAAAAAACTTAGGGTGCAAAAGTAAATGAAAATATACATCAAATAAACCAATTTTTTCGAAAAGTTCATAATTAAATAATAAATTGTTAAACGAATTCAACATCAGATAAAAAATCTTCACTTACTTAATATCTTAATAAAAAATTGACTGTATAAATAAAGAAAGATCATTACAAAACATACTTGAAATAGTGTTGCAAATAAAACTTAAAATCATGTTAAAATTCCGTTATATATCCATGTTGTTTATTTATTTAACTAATTTCATTGAACAAATTTTATTATTATTAGATGCTATTCAAATAATGATTTTTTGCATTTTGAAAAAGCTCTCTAAATGACAATGCTATTTTGGCTGTTTTTCTGACGGGACTGAGAGAATGTCATGGCTTAAGACGAAAAGTGAATGATTAATAATAATTGGATTCGTTGGGGTGGAAATAAGTTTCACAGCGTGCTAGAAGATGATCGGCTTCTTCATCAATCAAAATATATGGACTACATGGCAACATGTTTTTCCTGTACCCTTAGCCTCCAAAAGACCCTAAGAAAACCGTTTTACTTTTTTGGTAAAACATAATACAAAATAATTCTTTATTTACTAGGCCCATATTAAAATTTCTGCATGTGTTACGTTAGCTCAGCGTGGATTTTAGGCTCTAAACATTGAAACATTCCACAAAATTTATCTCTAAAATACAAGCTGTCAGGAAGGAAATCTATTTCAGTTTGGAAATGTTAAATCGAGGTTTCGAAAGGGCTTGGTATCAAAGTAAAGAACAAAGGAGCTTTGAAGCGGTTTCCATTTGTAGGAGAAATTCGGTGAGAAAAACGATTCCCGCGTGGTGAATACGCTTCTTTAATATGCAAAGCTCGAATGTACACAGGACCTAGGGAATTTCTATGGAATTTATTGCATAGAAGCAAGCCCATGTTTTACAAAAAGGGTAGATTCTTGCCAGCAGAAAAAGTAACCTTTCTTTCTCACTTGACACACCAACAGCTCTTTTATTTCTTTGAATACACGAATTACTTTGTAACTGGCAATGAGAAAAATATTTCCGAGAGAAATTATTTCATATTTGCTTAATTATCCCATTTATGTTTCATACGAAGGAAGCAACCATAAATTACTTGACACGTTTCTTGCCACTCAGTGACGATGGAGATCATAAGAAATACTAACAAAATTTAATAAAACAAGTTTATACAATTCCCTCAAATCATTTATTAAATTGTTTAAACTTATATTTTTAATAATTACTAAAAATATCTAAATCTTTAGTTAACATTTTAGATTTTAAAAAATGAGAAAGAAGTTTTTATTTAAAGATATTTGTCTACGGAATAATGGAACATTACGAGAATCAGTTCATTTAAATAAAATTAATGTAGGTGCCCTATTAATTAAATTTAATATGGAATTATTTAATTTTAATAAAAAAGCTGAATTTTCAACTGATGAATTAATTTAAAACCTAGATAGATAAACTTTTATAAAAAAAATGACTTTTCTACCAAAACACATACATTCTTAATTCAAGAGGACAAATTTTTCGTCCATGTAGAAGAATTTTCAACAAAAAAGTCGAATTTTCGAACAGAAAAAATCTTTTTGTGGAAAATCGTATAATTTTAAACAAAATTAATGAATTCCAGAAAATAGTGTAATTTCTAATCTATTAAGATTAAGTTTTAATTAAAACAATGTTAGACAAAAAAGTCGAATTTTGGCCAAAAAAATATGACTTTTGCATCAAAAAGTTCATTTTTTGACCAAATGGGTAAATTTTCACCAAATAGAATAATTTAACAAAATAATTTAATTTTCTACCTACAAAGATAAGTGTTTAACCGAATTGTTGCATTCTTAATTAAGAAAAAAATATACACTAACCAAAAATTAATTTTCAACCAAACACTATAATCTCAAGTATAGAAAATGAATTTTCAATCAAGAAATATGACTTTTTTATAAGAAAAAATTAAATCTTATTGCCAATTAAAGGACCGATTGTCTATCCAAAAAGATGCATGTTTATTCAAAAATTTAAATTTTTAACTATTAAAGTTGAACTTTCAGTAAAATAGATTATTACTCCTAATGATTAAATTTTCAAACTACACAGAAGATTGTTAACAAAATTCTCGAATCATTAATAAAAAAATTATACTTGAACCAAAATCGGTGGAATTTTCAACCAAATTGATTAATTTAAAATGAGAAAAAGAGTTCAATTTGCAACTAAGGAAGATGAATTGAAAAAAATGGATAAATTTGACTAAATAGTTAAATGTTTAACCTCCAGAGATAAATACGCAACCAAAAAATCGAATTTCTATCATAGAAATGTTAAACATTAACGAAAAAAGTTGTCTTTTTAACCAAGTAAATGAAATTTCAGCCAAGAAGTATGACTTTTCAACAAAAAATATGAATTTTAAGTTCCGCAAAAGGAAGAATTTTCAATCTAGAAAAACGAATGCTTAACGAAACTGTTGGATTTTCAAACAAAAAGATGACTATTGTTCAAACTACTCAAGTTTTTAACAAAATAATTAAATTTCCAACAAAATAAATTAATTGAACCAAATAGTTGATTTTTAACCTACAAAGATAAAAATTTAACCAAATGGTCGAATTTTGAATATAAAATGATACTTTAAACATAGAAAATTGAACTTTTAAGAAAAAAGTTGAATTTTCAATCAAATAGGCGATTTTTTCAACAAAATTTTTAATTGACCTAAACAGTTTAATTTTTAACTTGGAAAAATTAATTTTGAACCAACTGGTCGAACCATTGAACAAAAAATCTTTAAGTTTGATCCAAGAAAGATGAATTTTTATACAAGAAAGACGAATAAATTCATCTTTACAAAAAAATAGTTTACCTAATTGATTGTAAATTGTTTGTCTAGAAAGGTTTTCAGCTCATCCTGTAAAATTAGGTCGATTGGACTTAGCGCCGCTTAGCTTTTCCCACTTAAATTACGCAACAGCTTTTTTCTGGGGAGAATATTCGAAAAGTGCCGATAATTCAAAAGATTTTTCGAAAATTCGTCCATTTGGATAGCAAATTCTTCCTTTTGGATTCAAAATTTAAGAGCGTAGAGCTAAACGATGGTAAGTGTTTTCAACATAATTTTAAAATGGAATTGAAAAAATTTTTCAGAGGAACAATTTTCAATTGATTAGGTGAATTATTATTTTGTCTATAGATTAATAATTCATTTTAAAAACGAATAGCATTATTCATCAGAAACAGGCATACTTGCAGTATTAGCACATCATTTTTTAAATTTGGAAAGAATATTATTATTTTTTTAATACGTCTCAAACACCTACAATGCATCCTAAATTTAAAAAAATGGAATATCTTGGTATAAATCATACATTAAGTTTAAACTCTTTGAAATTTCAAAATACTCAAATAAATTTAAATACTAAATTTGAAGGCAAATTACTACTGTTTACTCTTCCCAGCTTCAATTTATAATTGGTCTCTGAATCCGAACTTCTATTACATTTTCACACATTTTTAGAGGCTTTTGAATGTTATTATAAATAAACTAAATAAAATTAGATATAATAGTAAATAATTTACAAATTGTTTGATAGTTAAATATGTTTATCTCTTTAATAATAAAGCCTCTTCATTAATTGATTTTGTACCCATCAATTTCAAGCATTCAAATTCTAATAATTTTCTGATACCTTGCATTTTTAAATTGCACAATGTTTTCAAAATTCGTTTGTACATTTCTTTTAATTTGAAAAATCAAACATTTTAAAATATATACATTTTCTGGAATGATGACAGAGTTTGATTGATAAACATTACTGTTAAACGTTTCCATCTGAAAATACCTCAACTACATTGCTGAAATACATGTATTTAAGCACCATGTATTTGAAATACATGAAGGAGAAAATACAATTCAGCTGATGTAGTTCAAATACATACCAGTATTTTTAAATATTATTTGAAATAAATGTTAGAATTTTATGATGTAGTTGAGGTATTTTCTGTATTTTTTTGAAAATACTTTCTAATATCAGCATATAAAAATTAGATTAAAAATCCCTAGAGTGTACAATAAGCATTGGAATTTTATGATCAAAGAGTGGGAGTGCAAAAGAGGGAAAAAGAGAGGAGAGAGTAGGGAGAAAGAGAGAGGAGAGAATGTTGATGCTGATGAGAGGAGGGGCGGTAAATGGGACTTGGAGAGGGGTTGGAGGAGAGAAGAACGAAAATCAATCTGGGGGGGGGGGGTTGAATCCTACAATACGATACATAGCGCTGCGCAGAACCATTATGTGACACATTAGGCTGCGCATTAGGGTCCTCCAGTCTATAGGATTGCGCAGTAGAGTCCGCAGACTATCGGATTGCGCAGTAGAGATTAATAGTGCGTAGAACTGCGCAGTGAGTTCTGCAGAGCGTAGGGATAATCGTCAGGCACGTGTGACAGGCGCGTGTACGCAGTAAAAGCCTACTTCATGTATGGGTGAGCAGTAGATACAGTGCGCATTAGAGATACATAACTCCTACGGATGCGTAGTACAGTCTTCATGTGTATATAGCCGTGCCGTGCCCTTATATGGTTCATTAAACTGCGCAGTAAGTTATGTAATTCTCATGGCTGCGCAGTAGAGTTATGTGATGTTCATGGCTGCGCATTGGAGTTTTGTGGTGCGAATGACTGCGCAGTTGAGTTACTATACTTATTAAACACTCTAGGGATTTATAATCTAATTTTTATATGCTGATATTAGAAAGTATTTTCAAGAAAATACATAAAATGCCACAACTACATAATACAATTCGAATAGGTATTTCAGATGATATTTCAAAATACTAGTATGTATTTTGTAGTTGTATCTGAACTACATCAGCTAAGTGTATTTTCCCCGTAGGGTATTTCAAATGTATTTTGTTTGAATGTAGTTTGTATTTCAGATACCTCAAATACAATTTTTGTGAAATACTGCCCAACTCTGACAATAACCCTTTCTGAATAATAGTGAGATCGAAAAACCTACTTTTCTGAGAGCTTTTGATTCAATTTAAAAGTTGTTAGATTTAATTTCTGCAGTTATCACAAACGAAAGATTAGGAATAATTTCGAGTTTGTCAGTTACCTATCCAGATGATTGAAAATTGAATTTGTTCGAGTGGCAAGGGAATGCTCATAATTAATTTTATCGCGACCCTCAACTTCTATTTCCTGCATCTTCGATTCGATAATTCTCATACCTGCGGCAAGCTTGGCAATTATGAATCTCCTTTCCTTTAATGGCCTCCTACCACTGAGGCAAAGTTCAGCGCTAATTCGAAGAGTGAATTAGGATAATGAGGATCTTTGGCTTTCTAACTGGATATCATCAGAGATGGTGTGAAAAAGAAATAATTGCAACACAGGAAGTCGAGGGGACTTTCCAGCGCATAACAGCATAAAATTAACTAATTTGATGATAAATTGACTTGTTAATCATCTACCATCTTGAAAAATAATTTAAAAACACAGAATTAAATCTTTATTATTTTCTTTCTGGATGATTGTATTCCTTTATATTTTAAACAGAGGTCAAACTCATGATATAGCTCTTTTTGTTGATAATTGAACTATTTTCTGTTATTAGAAAAAATGACATTATTGCTATTATTTTTTTTAAATGCTCGGTAAGGAAACTATTTCTTTACAGCATGTTTAAAACATTTTAACTGATTGACTGAAATAACATATACAGCACCTGAAAAATAAAAATTTCACAACACTTAAAGATTTTGAAGATTTCAAAAGATTTCAGGGGATTTCAAACTTCTTAAAGAAATCCTCATGAGATTCCAAACCATTTATAGGGAATTAACCGGAACCATTCGAATTTGTAGAATCTGCAAGAATTTTAAAGATTTAAATAATTGCAATGTATTTTAAAGGATTTGAATGATTTTAGTGTATTTCAAAAGATTCCAAAAAATTCCAAGATTTTAAATTTTTAAAGGAGTTTTAGAGTCTTATCGAAGATTTCAAGGAATTTTAAACAATTCAAAGAATTTGAGGAAATTTTAAAGAATATCTATAGATAAATTTAGAGTTTAAATAAAATAGAATACACTTTCACTGAATTCAAGTTATTTCTACAGATTTCATTGAGTCTCAGATAATTCCACTGATTGAAACATTTTTATAGGCATTATTAGGATAATCAGTATCTTACGATGTTGTCCGAGATTTCTAAAGCTTTTTGCATTTCACAATATTCAAGGGGTTTAAATTTTGTAAAGGTTTTTAAAGAGTATAGTTTATATATAAAGAATTCCGAGGAGTTTAATGAGACTTAAAAGAATTTCTTAGGATCAAAGAAAGTGTCAAAATATCAAAGAAATGTTAAGGAATTTATAACAATTTCGTAAATTTCAAATATTTTTAAAAAATATAGGGAATTTCACAGTATTTAAAGGATCCATAGGCATTCAAAAGAGATTAAAAAAATTTATAAGATTATAAGGAATTTGTATTGATTACAAGCCTAAATGGCTTGTATGGCTAAATGCATGACTAACAGAATTAAAAGGTTTTCAATAGATTTAAGTATATTTGAAGGATTTCAACGAATTTTAAAGGGCCTTATCTGATTTTGTTCAATGTTACTGTATTTAGAAGGTTTTTAAAGATTTCATGATTTTTTACATGGATTTTAAAAGATATAATAGATTTCAAGATTTTTGCATAATTTGGTTCGATTTTTTGATATTTTAAGAATTTCACTAACCTCGAGAGACTTTAAAGTATTTTAAAGAGTGTAGGGCATTTTGAAAGATTCCAAGGAATTTAACGAGATGGCACATTTTTAAGGGTTTTTAAAGAATTATATGGAGTTTCAGAAAATTCCCAAGATTTTTTAAAACCGGTAGCCACGATATCCATGATATTCAAAAGATTGTCAGAGATTCCAATGGAATTCTACTGAAACTTTCGGAAGTAAATTTAATATAATTTCAAAGGAATTTTTACGGATTTAAGAGATTTTAGAAATTTCAAGTGATTGCAGGTAATAGTTTTATATTTATTACCATCTGTCTTTATAATTTTTTAACTCTTACAATATTAAAAAAAATCTCTTCAACATAACTTTAACATAACTTAAGAGTCAAACTCTTTAACATAATTCTTTATAATTTTTAAATCTAAAAACTAAGTTTTCAATCTTTTTCTATTTCTGAAGTAAATTGCAATCTTACGTGTATATAGTTAAAGCGTTTGGAAGTTTATCAAATTTTACTTCCGT
>NC_046658.1:82556490-82558666 GCF_010883055.1 Belonocnema kinseyi | reverse complement strand
TAATAGATGCACGAAAATCCAACATTTTCTGAATGATAATTAATTATATCTTTAATTTTTTCTAAACTGCATTTTCTAAATCTTCCATGACTATTTCAGTCAAAACAAATGAATGAACTGATCCTGTTGACGTTGTAAATTAATGTTTATAAAACGATTCATCCAATAGAAAATAGATCCAGTTAAAAATGAAATGGTTTTATTAAATTTCTTACATGGAATGTTAGTATGTTTTTAATACTATTTCATTTTTGTCAATAACAGCCTCTACTTTCTCAAGCAGAATGTTAATAAACATCTCGATTAAATTAAAGTGATCTAGTATGTCATATATTTGTAACTGAATATAGCAAAGCTATTATTAATTTTCTAATGAACTTGCTAAGTAATTCATCTAATTTTCTAGTTGTATAGCTTATTGGTGATATTACATTGCTATTTTAATATTTCCCTTAACGAGTTTTGTCACTAAGAGATCTGCTACTAAATCCTTCATCCAGTATAATAACGTTGACGACTTCTGAAGGTATATTAATCTGTGAAATACTCAGGTATACAGAGGTTTAGGTTGTTCATGTGACAGAAAGGATTGCATTTTAAAATTCAATTTTTGTCTATGACTGCGTATAATTTATATTAGCAAACCATACGAAATTTTTCATTCAATTTTATTTTATTTTATTTCTCTAGAGCATGTATGAATTTTGCATTAAAAGTATTAATCTTTGTGTGACAGCCACTATCGATTGAATTCAGAATCGATCTTTTAAATTTGTGATTTTATGCAGTTTCTCTCAATTTTTTATATCATTTCAGTTAAGATTAGTTTGTTTTATATATCGTAAATTTGTTCGAAAAAACACAGCGATTTTGAATTTTTTGTTCAGAAGAAAGGAGATTAAAGGTTTATTAGTCAGATTGTTTAACGAATTATAATCCGAGTTACACAGCACTTTTTTTAACCACTACAAAAGGAGAATCCTCGTGAGATTCACCGGATGTGCTCCAGGGGAGAGTTGATTAATCGATCTTAGCTCGTGTTGCGTCGATGTCATGGGCTGAAGCTAAACTCTGTTTCTCATACTCCTTTTTGCTTTCTGCTTTTTCCAGGAGTGGAATGATTACAAGCTGAAGTGGAATCCGGACGACTATGGTGGAGTTGACACCCTTCACGTACCATCGGAACATATATGGCTGCCAGATATCGTTTTATATAACAAGTAAGTATAGTACATGTCCTTCAATAATTAATTAATTTTTAGAATAGGCTTGGCCAGTCTTTTAGGAAATGAAAGTAAGCCCCAACTGAACCATTTTCAAGAAAAGAATGATTGAAAGCTATCCAATTGTTTTTATTTTGTCAATTATCATCATCATTTTGTTTATATACAAAAACATATTTCATAAAAAATTATAAAAATTTCCCAAAAAATTCAAAAGTTAAAATTAAAGAAATTTTAATTTTTAAATTTCATAACTCCTAAACAAGAATTCGAAATAGCATAATTTAAAAACATGAACATTTTAAAGGTTAATGAACCTATAATTTTGAATACTAAAAAGTTAAGAATTTTTAATTCAAAATCTATAACATTAAATAAATGTTTATTTTAAATGTTCAAAATTAAACTGTTCCAAAACAAAAATTCGAAATAGCATCATTTAAAAACATAAGTATTCTAAATAATTGAATCTTCAATTGTAAATATTAAAAAGTTGAAAAATCTCAATTTAAAATATATAAAATTAAATAGATTTAAATTTCATTATTCCTAATAGGCGAGCGGAAACCCCCAAAAAGTCGCTTAGAAACACGAAAGTTTCACCAGATTCTTACAACAGGCTAGAAATGGTCTATCTTTATGTTTTCGAGGGTGCTGAATCCGAATATGGTATTTATTTTTTATTAAATTTGGGGGAACCTTGTCAAAATCGACTTTTAAGTGAAATTTGTACTGAAAATAATTTTATGATTTTTGAAGTTCAATTCGCTGATGCTCAGCCAAAAATTAATATTTGTTCATGAAAATTTAATAGCATGTTCTTTAACTATTTTTGAAAGTAGTAAAAGTTTTCCGAAATTTCCGAAGCATTTCCCGGCTGAGTGGAAAATTTTGGAAAATTTTTTTCATGGTATTGTGACTTCGCACGTTCAAATGAAAAAGTTGAGTGACAA
>NC_046658.1:82546242-82556390 GCF_010883055.1 Belonocnema kinseyi | reverse complement strand
CATATTCGGATTCAGCACCCTCGAAAACATAAAGATAGACCATTTCTAGCCTGTTGTAAGGATCTGGTCACTAGTACCCATTTTTAGGGGTGGTTGCCGCTCACCTATAAGCAAGCATCCGAAACGGCTTCATTAAATACATAAGCATTTTAAATTAATGGATCTTTAATTGTGAATAATAAAAAGTTAAGAATTCTCAATTGAGAATCTATTAAATAAAATAAATTTCAATTTATTTTATTGTGGGTGGGAGGTGTTTCACGGAATCTCGAGCTCTCGAGTCATATCCCGATTTCTCGGGTACCTAATAACTCAATTATTAGCAATAATAACACTCTGATTTTTTTCCCGATGGTTTCATTAAAAAGAGCACCTCAAAAAATACCGAAATGTGTAAAAACCTTGATTTCGATTTTTTTAGAGTAGGCCCCCTTTCTTCGGCGCACGTCACGTATTAAATTGCGAATAATACAAAGTTGAGAATTTTTAATTGAAATCTATCAAATTAGTAAATTTCAAGTTTAAATCTTCTACATTTAGAACTTAAGAAATGTCAATTTCGATTTTTCTTTTATAATAATAATGGCTAAAAAAATATTTTAAATTGTGGCTTTTCTTCTCATTGTGAGTGGAAAAATTATATAAAAATATTTGTTGAAAAAAATATGAAATTTATAAAAAGGATTTTTAATTTGACTTGCTTAAACTAATAGCAATCAGATAGAATCCCCCTTAGTCTGTTAAGTACGGCAAGCTTCTTCGGGTGGATGATGTCCGGAAAGTCTTATGAATCCTGATTTTCAAAGTAAGTGAATTGAAACCTGTTTTGGCAGTTGAAATTACTTTTCACAGTATTGTATATCATATATCATTATTTATTTTAGTTATTTTTGATTATTTAATATTTGGTATTGCATAAGTCCAATAAATATATAGTCGAGAAATTCACCTTTTTGAAATGCGGCGTACACTTTCATGAAATGGTACATAATCTCTTGAAATCCTTTTAAAATGATTAAGCTCCTACGAATTCTTTTTAAACCCCTTTAATCTCTTAAAATCCTTCAATATACCTTTATGATAGGCCACATATTTAAAAAAATATCGTAAGAACGTCTATTACAAGGTTAAAGACAATCCTCAAGGTAATAAGAAGAGTCTTTTAATCTTTTGATTACAAAATACGGTAAAATTTGTAGACATACTTTCAATCTTTTGAAATCTTTGGGAATTCCTTAAAATCCTTTGAAATCACCGAATCTGCTTCAAGTCACTTAAATTCCTTTTGAAGTATTATAAAGTCCCTTTGCATTCCTACAGATCTTCGAAATCTGATAAAAATCCTCTAAAATTCTTCAAACTGTGCAATTACTTTGGTGCCTATTGGTAATTTTTTAAATCCTTTGGAATCTCGTGAGTTCCTTTGAAATATTTTGAAATCTCTTTAAATACCTTAAAATTTGGTAAAATTCCTTGAAAATCTTGAGATTCTTTAAGAAATTGTACCAAATAATTTCTTTAAATATTTAAATATTTTCAAGTGATTTGAACTTTGTTAATTCTCTCGTAATCATTTTAAATCATTCGGAATACGCGGATACTTTTGTAATTCCTAGAAATATTGTGAAATCCGTTAAAATCCTGTCAATTTCTTTCAGATCCTTTGTAATCCGCAGACATCTTCTTAAATTCTCAAAACCATGAGAAAAACGTCGAATTTAATTAATATATCTTAAAATCTCTTATAATCCCGTAAAGTCGCTTGAAAAACTTGAGGTTAATTCCGAAATTATACTAGATAATTTCTTCAAGCTCTTGAAATCTTTGAAATTAATTTTTAATCTGTTAAATCTCTCGTTACCAATTAAAATCTCTTGAAATACCCTGATGCATTTTTTATCCCTTGACATCTTTTGGAAATCGTTCAAATCTTCTGAAATTTCTTAGAATCGTTTGGAATTTGCGGAAGTCGTTCTTAATTCCCAAAAATTAAAAAAAAATCAACGAACTCCTTTGTATCTTGTGAAATCTTAGAAATCTCATAAAAGCTCTTGAAATATAATTGAACGTTTTGAAGAACATGAGATCTGTTAAAATCCCTTAGAAAAACTTAAGATTTTGTCTGAAATTGAACTAGGTCATTTCTTCAAACTCTCGAAATCATGAAATCTCTTTGATTCTATTAAAATGCCTTTAAATCACTGAAAATATTTAAAACCTATTCAAGTCTCATCGAAAGGGAAAATAATTGATATATTGAGTAGAAATGTAAAATATAACGTATCAATTAGAGGAAAAAATGAAATTTTTACAACTCCTTAAAATATGGGCGAAATGATATAAAAACCTTTTACATAGATTTCAGTTGAAAGATGCGCTGCAACCAAAATTAACCTTATGGAATAAACTTTAAATGAAACTGAGATAATTTGGTGGTTTTAAACTGACTAGAAATAATTTTTCAGTAAAAAAACGTTATCGGAAATTATGATAACAGAATTTTAAAAAAAACTTCGCACTTGTTACATTTTAATTTTAATAATAAGGATTTTCCGCGGATGAATATAAATATGTTTTTCTTGGCTGAGAATAAAGCACTTAACACCATTCGAAATTTCCCTATATCTACTATAATCTTCCCCAATATTTAAAATTAACATTTAAAACATACTTTTAAATTAGGATTGATTTTGATTTATTAATATTTGAACTTAATTTTATTCTTGAAATGATTAAAGATGCAACTTATTTGTAATATTAGAAATCTTATTAATGCTTCAACCTCAAAATTAAATCGATTCCTATTTTTTGTTTTCTTTGGAAACAAACGATGGTTGTTGTTGTGACAAGTTCTTCATTTTCATTCACGAAAAATACGTTTTTATTGGTTCACGTGTTTGCCGTTTTCCCATTGCTGCCAAGGACGTAGCAAGCAACATCTTTATTCTATCGTAAGATGAACTTTCGCTAAATAGCATGTGAAGCTTAACAGCGGAAAATTTGACATGTAACGAATTTTAACGTTAGTTGTTTCGGTGAAATATTATTTAGAAGAAGAACTATCTAGTGTTGTAAAGAGCACGTACTGTTAGGTTTATTGCTTGAATTATATTCTTCAATTAGGTCCTTCAATTAGATCCTTCCTCGCTCGATTTTCCCATGAGAAGTTTTTGTGAAGCATTACGTGTCTAGAAATTAGACGTTTTTCTGACGAGCTCCTTTCTTTAGAAGACGGGAGAGAAACACCTTAAAGCTGCCTTGGGTAGCTTCGTTGGGCGCCAATGACTCATACCTGACCCATCGTAGATCTCGTCAGTACCCCTGTGTCTTTTGCCTTTGACCTACCCTGGAGGCGACCTTCCTCAAAGCATCGGTGTTAGTGTCAAGCAAACTAAACTTAACCTGCTCTACTAAGCCCCACTCGAGTATACAACATTCAATTCTCGATTCTCATTCTGTCAAAGCCATGTTTCTCGCCACCTAGAATCACTGTGCTTCCCTCCTCTCATCCACTTTTTATTTCTACACTCCTCTTTACCTTAACTCTTCACTCGACTTAGCAGCCTAGGGTTACGTTCGTATTCGCTGCTTTATACAATATGTAAAACTTGCGAGAGCTTGTAACTGCCACTTGCAAGCGCCTCAGTTAAGGCTCATAGCTCACGTTTTTTGCTGTCCTTTCGTTTTTTTTGTTCTTCACACCTTCTTCGGGGAAAAGTGCACCGAGTTAAAGTGCATGGTATCTCATGTATAATAGACCTTTAGTGCCGACGGACTAGTTGAGATGTTTTTAAGACAATCGAATTCTGGCGAAGCGAACTAAAGTGCAGAAGGCTCCTAAACAGAGTACACAGTTGGTGGCACTCGAGATAGCGAAGAGCATGGAGCGAAAGAGAGCACTCAAATGAGGATCTATAATTACTTTTCTTTCCTGATGAAGAAACCTCAAGAGAGAATTGGATGTTCACACATAACATCTTGATATTTAGGGTTAAAATATTTAATGTTAAACAAAATAGGATAACTATCTACATGGCAATGGTTAGCTTTTGTAAATATCACAAATCAAAAGATATAGGCTAGTATGCGAAGCAGAGCTTTCTTACCTCAAAGGTCTTTTTTCGAAAGGGAACAAATTATTTATCAATTATTTTACTTTGACCAAACAAAATTTAGAACATTTTTACTTCTGTCGTGAAAGTAGTAAAAATCATAATTTTTGGGCAGGTTTATGGAAAAAACGTTGACGATAAGTTTCATAAAGTGAACGATAGATCTCGACGGCATTTTCTACGAAATTTACCAGCAGCTCATAGTGGGCGCATGATCGAAAAAATCGGACATTTTATAAGACCGGTAAAAACCGTAAAATGATAGTGAATTAATTTTTTTACCGAGAATTTTATAAATTTTTAGAAAAAAGCTGTTCAACTTTGATTTTTACGGGTTTTGTCATATAATTAGTTGAATTGTTACATGTTTCAATTACATCATTCATTTTACAATCTGTAATTCAAAAATTTTTCATTCAAAAATCTTTCATTCAAAAAATTTCGTTTTAAAGATTTAGAAAATTTTTAATTAGAAGCTTTTGAAATCGATAATTTTGGATTAAAACAAGATTTTTGGTTGTTCAACTAAGAATATAAATTATAATGATTTTTAAAATTAAACTGCACATTAATGATTGAAAAGTAAATAATATTGAATGGAATTTACAAGACGATTCGGTATTAGTTCATAATTTGAAAATTTCCAGATATCAATGTTAAAAATTAAACCCTTTTAATGGGAAAGTCTTAATAGTGAAGCAAATGTGAACACCCGATGAAATCTTTATGAACTATTTTCCATCTTAATACAACTACAAAATAATATATTGATAATTATTCTTAATTTATTTTTAATAATGACTTAAATAATTAGAAACAATATTTAGAAAACAAATATTCCAAACAAAAAAACTTTAAACAGTACAGTTTTAGTTGTTATATTTGAAAACTTCTAACTTGTAACTAAAACTGTTGTTTGAATTTTCTTATATAAATAAGTATTGAACAATTATTATTCCTACGAAAAATTTGAGTAAGTTGTAGAAATATTTCAAAAATCTGAAAAGATTCAAAACGAATGTAAAATTTAAAATTATTTCAAATAATTTCAAATAAGTTTCTATGTATATCGACAAAATCCGACTATTCATACCAAAATTTTGGCGAAAACAACCCAGGATGGTCTTATTTTAAACAAAATATAGATTTTTCATTTTCGCAGATTTCGAAAGAAAATTCAGAAGTTTTTTTCTGAAATTTCCAAAGTCTTTAAAATAATAATAAATAAACATTGTTTTTAAGATTTCCAGGAAAATTGAAAATGATTTTTTTTTATTTTGAAAAATTAAATTTAGGTGAATATTTCAGTGCTTAATTGTTAGTGTTTCCAGTTTAAATTTGGTTAACATGATTTGCAGCTCAGTTTTTATTGCTTAAAGCGAAAAAAATGTTAGCTTTAGAGAGTTTAGAGTTCGAATTTTTTAATATAATGGACAGTGAAAAATGTACGCGAACCGGGAAATGACCGGAAATTTTGTTCTTTCATTAAAACGGCCACCTTGAAGCTTCATTAAGTGGAAATTAATCAAATCAGATAATTCATTTTAATATATATATATATATATTTTGACTCCTAAAATCTCAAAAAGGTGGTATTTGGAGCGAAATGATATATTCCATAAAATTGTTTACAGCTGTACCTTTTAATTTAAAAGAATTCTTTATAAGAAAAGTATCGCTCTTGCTTACATCGCACATGCTCTATTCATTAAATTCATTATATATTCTACATATTAATGCCCTCAATCGTCAAATAACTTTACGCAAACGCATCTGTGCAGATGAGCTACTGCGTCAGGAATCAGCCTCCAACAATTCCGACTTTCCTGGTGGAGAAACTTTAAATATACAATTTCCCGTAAATTATTAAATAATTTAATCATGTTACAGTTAATAAAGCATAAATAAATTATAATTAATTGTTGAGTTTTGTGAACAGAAAATATATCATTAATTATTAAGTAATCAATTCAATCATTCAAATTTTAAAACACCTTATGATTCTAAAGCCTGACGAGAAAGATTTTTACAGGTTTAACTGAATTATTAATTTCTCAAGTTTCTTAACGTTTATAAGGAAAAAATTCTCAAAAAAATAAGAATAATAATAAATTATATAAAATTACATACGCAAACACCCTTTTCCATCCCCTCAAACTCCTTTTATAATTCAAAATCCCCTTTGCAACCCACCTGATGTGATATTTCTGTTCACGAATTAATTATCTGAGAATTACCTGTGAAGTAAAAAGCATTCTAAAGTCTTATCATTCAATGAAAATATTAAAATTCAAAATTAAATGGTAAAATAGTTATGGGCGGGGTGTTTCTGGTTTTATAGTTCAAAATATTTGAATTTCCTAAGTTAATGATTAAACTAAACGTAATATTTCATACTCGTTAACAAAAAATTACTTGAAAAATGATCATTTTCTTTTATTTTAATCTCATTCAATCAGGAATTTTATTATAGTTAAGTTTTTATCGAGATCATACAAAATAAATCAGTCCGATTATTGTTAAAGTCTTATTTCTTTAAATCTATGCTTACACTTTCATCAGGAAACTGTATATGCAATGAACTGACAAACCCTTATGAAAAAGAAGTATTGGTAAGTATTGGATCCAGTACTTATTTCGCAAAAAAGTATTAGATTTCTAATACTTAATAGCAAGAAAGGCATTAGAACAAATACTTACTAATACCTCCTTTTCAGAAGGAAACGAATAAAATAAACAAATTTGTAATTAAATTAGTTAAAATCTGGTAATGGAAGAGGTTAATTACAGCAAAGTGGTGAGAGGGACATGTTTTAGAGGGCAGAATTTTATTACATTGTGATGAGTGGGAGAAGTAATGAAAAAGTTATAGAGAGGTTAAATAATGATGAGGGCGAAAGCAGTAAGATTTAAAGGATAGAGAAGGGTTAACAGACTTGTGAGGGGTAATGTGAAAGGGTCTGAGTTGGCAAGAAAATTCTAGATAGACCTGTAGGGTTGAAGACGATTTGGAAGGATGAAGGAAAGTAGCGAATGTAATTGGCATGAGCAGAGGGGAGAGATAGAAGTTCCTAGTTCATATCTGGATGAGGGGAAGATAGTGGGGATGCAAAAAAAGGGGTGAGAGAACTATATAACACCAATGTTAAAGTGAAAAATTTTGTCTCCTGCAAATAATTTTATTTCTCACCTCAAATACCGTCCTAAATTTTCTAAATTCCAATATAGTTATCAAAATCGCATAGTATCGCATGAGGAATTTTGAACTGTACTTTGGCAATGTTAAATATATTACACTTTATGATCGGCAGTTAATAACATGAATGAAAATAGGATGGAGAAGTATGCGGAAGGACATAATGTAACCATAGGCAAATTGAATGAAATTGGGACACCCAACTTTGGACGATACTCAACCAGATAATGGAAAAACGATATAATGTTCATATTATTATCAAATTGTTCTAGCAGCCTTTATAGCTATAAATCATAAAATCTCTTGTGTCAAAGAAAAAGAGTTTTGCCATGCTTCCTTTTTTAACCAGCGTCTTATCTTAACATAAACCTATGACAGATTTATCTGAAGATCACCTGACTTTTTACTCATCATTATTCTCTCTTGGGTAACGACCTATCTTCTTTTATCAATTTCCTGAAAAGAAGAAGAGGTAAGAGAAAGAGGAAAATTGAAGGACAAGGAGATGAAAAATAGTATCATATCCTTCATGTTTCCGATAAAAATATTAAATTTTTGCAAGCTTATCATTTCCAAGTCTGTAAGGATCATTTTCAGTCATTATGGAAGAAAATTGCCGCAAAAATTTAATATTTTTCTTCACGATATGGCGATAATAAAGTTTAGAATTAATAAAGTATATGTGGTGAAAGATGTCTTTCCTTCTACATCAACCCGTTTTTAGTTAACTCGAATATCGCCGCTCGAACAGAGAGACGCTTGCAAAATGCAAAGTTAAAATATGCTGGGAACGTACGTGCGAGGGAATCTCGTTACTCCATTATCACCGGATTACTGCATCTGCAGCTCATCCTAGACCGCAGTAATCCATTCTAGCCAGCCATCTGGCCTGGCTAGCAAGCATGCAGGGCTCTTGTCCCACAAGGTAACAAAGTAACGTCCTCAAAGTAACCAGGCAGTATGTAGCGCAAAAGTGACAATTCGAAACATGAACCTATATACGCTACTCTTCTTCATTATTCCATAACTTCGAGCCGAAGTTTGTCATTAGTGAATGTTGGCCTAAACTCGTCCACCTATAAGAAATTTTTATTCAGAAAAATGAACAAAATAGGATTGGAATCGTAATTTATTTAAGAAAATGGAAATTAAAAGACATTTTGACATTGACAGAAAGCTATTAACTAAGTTTGATAGAAGTTACAAACAAAGCCCCCTATCATATTCAGAATAGGATATTTTTCACAAAAGACATTGTTTCAGCAAAAATAATAGATGTTTTTATGTTTTGTGGTATGTTCTAAGCTCGACTATCAATAAGACATTTTTATTTAGAAAAACAAGAAAGTATAAGAAAAATAAAATCTTTTTAGGAGAGTGAAAAGGAAATGAAAAGAGAGCTACACTGAAATTTTAAAGAAGCTACATTGAAGATGCACTATCATCTTTAGAAAGGGATGGTTTCCGCAAAAAATTCTTTTATAACAGAGATAATGTATGTTTTCAAGTTACGCGATATGTTTTAAGTTCGACCATCTATAAGAACTTTTTATTCAGAAAAAGAAAAAAAAGTTTAATTGTTTCGAGAAAATAAAAAGGAAATGGAAATAGAGCAGTAGAGAAATCTAAATGGAGCTGCACACAGAGCCAACTATCAACCGCAGAGAATAATTCGATCTGCAACATATTTGCTCAAAGCTGAGATAATAGATGATGTATTAAAGTACTGTGGTATTTTCTGCAATATTCGAAATTTGTATAGGTTAAACAGTTTTGAGTAGGGTTTCTAAAACAAAATAAAAGTGATGTTTTAATCCTTTGTTTGGAATTTTCTTATATGTTTTTAAAACCCTATTAAGCAGGTTTGTTTTGGAATATAACTTACATGTGTAAGGATTTTTTATGATTCATACTAGGAGAAATTTATCGACAACTGTTTTAAATATTTTGTGAACTTCAATATATAACAGTACAGAACTGCATAACAAGGAGAAACGGATGAAAATATTTGATAAAAAAGGTTATTCAAGTTCATAAATTTTAATACTGCTTGATTATTTCGGGAACGATTAGTATTACGAATACCGTGGAATTATTTATACTTTTCTGGTACAAGAAACCTTAAAACAAGAAAAAGAATATCTATAAATCTTTAAAATTAAGATACAGCTGAAAATTTTTCAAAATTCTCAATTTTCGTTTTCCATATAAGTAATTGCATTCCACAAAATTTCGGTGGATTTTGAATACAATCACGAATTCTGAAAAGTGCTTATACCCAGTTTATAAATTCAACTTATTTTAGATTCATTTTCCAATGAACATTTATTTTATTTTAATTTATAATTATTTTAAATTTTGTATTAATAAGAATGTTTGAATCCCTGACCTAAAAACAGGCGATATGAGATACAATATTTGAAAAGATCTACCTTATGTTTGCTTTAGAAGAGACGGAGTCAACAAAAATCAAGCGTATTTTCGACACGAAAGGAAATTTGTCTTCGCGAGAGTCCAAGAGTCTCGCTCGAATTCATCTGATGAATTGGGGGCAAGGGACGGAATACAAAGAAGCTTCTATAAAAAGAGATACAATGAAGAAGTGACAGTGACACGGGAATAAAATCCACCCACCTTTTAAGAAAGGATAGTTTTTCTTTTCTTAACCTCATACTGATCGCTTAACGACTAAACTACCCTGTATTGTCTAGATGATATCGATGGCTTGCAAAGTAAAGTCACCACCAAGACGTTTTGTAAACGAAGTTCGTAAAAAGATCGATAGTGTAAAACAATTATGAGATTAATTATTCAAGTTATTTTAAAGAAAGGTGATTTAT
>NC_046658.1:82537561-82546142 GCF_010883055.1 Belonocnema kinseyi | reverse complement strand
CCAAGAAAAACACTTAATGGTTCAAAGAAATGATTTTGTGTTGCAAAGAAAATTGTTCTTGAATTTAAAATAATTTTCTTGATTTTAAAATTACTTTTAGTAAAGAAAAAAATGTTTGTTAAAGAAACGGATTTTTTAATTTGAGACAACTATTTTTCAGAGTCAACTAAAAGAGTTATCAGTACCATCAACATTATTTGTGAAATCAAAGTTTTTGACGTCATTCTAATAAATATCTAATTATTTTATTTGAAAAAATTAAAAAAAAACAAACAATTTAAAAAACTGTGAGAATATTTGGAAAAAAAGAAAATCTTCGCGAGATTATTATGATTAAAATACAAGATAAAATTTTGCCAATATGATTTTTTTTTCAGTACATTCTGACATTCTCTAATTTTTTAGTTTATTAAATTGAAAATTTATTATCTCTTAGAATAGCATTATAAATTCTTATTTTAGAAACTATATTGATTGTACATATCACTTTTTACTTAGCGAAATATATTTAATTGTAAATATTTTTATGAGATTACACTTCATTTTTGAGGGAAATGTTTATTGACTCAAATGCTCGTATTAATGTAATAGAAATTCAGATACTTAATGCAATATAATGAATATAATAAGTGTTAATTTGTATATTATATACTTTAAAATATAATTATTAATATAATTAATACCATTTTTTATTTTTTTATTTCCAAAAATTGAAAGATTAAGAAATAAGATTCCGAAACACGTAGTGTTTCATGCTCTTGTTATCAGTATTTTCATGAGCTCATGTAAAAAACATGATGAATTATTTTGAAATTTCGATACCAATCGGTTAAATAGTATAGGCTCTAAGTGTATCTAAATGCTCAAAATCGCGTTTTCTGCATAAAAGTTCTAAAACTTGAAATATGATCAACAAACAGAGAATTGCTTAAAAAAGTGATGAGAAATTTCATCCAACAGACCTACCTCAAATTTCAGGTAACAAATGGTTGAATGATGTAGGCTGCAGGTGTGTAGATGTATCTAATTATTCAAAATTCTATTCTCTTTATAAAAAGTACTGAAATATCAAGAACAATCAAGGAATACTAAATTTTGGAAAAACTAATAAAGCATTATATCCAAGCGACTTATCTTAAAAAATTGATATGAAGAGCTTAAGTATTGTAGGCAAAATTAAAACGCGACGAGCAATCAACGAATAAAAAAGTTCTAAAACTAGCATTAAGAATTCCATTTAAAAGGATTATGTTAAAGTTATTGTGTTGATCGCTTGAATATTTTGAACTTTAGGTGTCGTTTTTATACTGCTACATCGCTTTCTTTCTAATAAAAGTACTAAAACTTAAAAAATA
Source organism: Belonocnema kinseyi (assembly GCF_010883055.1). Classification (NCBI taxonomy): domain Eukaryota; kingdom Metazoa; phylum Arthropoda; class Insecta; order Hymenoptera; family Cynipidae; genus Belonocnema; species Belonocnema kinseyi. Next base: position 82,544,787 of record NC_046658.1, on the reverse strand, counting down.
ATAAATGAATAAAAAAATTTAGAGAAATGGACGAACAATTTCATTCAACCAAATTATCTCAACATTTTTGTACCAAGCGGTTCCATATTTTAGTTTTTAGGTGTGTCTAATTACTAAAAATGGCAGATTTGTTATATTTTCCAAATATGCTGAAAAATAGTTGTGTTTTTTACTTGGCGACGATTCCCTTCCTTGAATACACTTTACAGTAATTTCAAACTTCTTGTCTAGCTTTTTAGATAAAAAGTTTTGTACACAAAGGCTGTAGCAGGATAAGCATGGTCTGGGAGCCCCGCCCGGATGTGACCCATGTTGCGGGGGTAAGTAGCTCCCCCTATAAGATAAATTTACTCCAAATATCAACTGAAAAAAAAATTGTTTACAGAAGTTATAAACAAATTTTACAAAAATAAAAAAATTCAATTTTCTCGAAAACGGATTAAATGATTGTGATGGTTAAAGCATATGTTATAGAGAGTTCTAAATAGGTTCAGAAAAAATTTAAGAACTAATTCTTTGAAGTATAAGGGGATAAAAAAATTATTGAAATTTTTTAATAATTTTTTTAAAGGAAGTGCTTTTGGTACACTAACCGTTTTTCCCCTATATCATGATCATGTTCAAGGGTATGATATATATTTTTGCGGAAATAATCGGGGTATTACTTCATAGTTTAAAAAAATAAAAACTGCTTGTTGGCTTCTCATATATATGCAATTTTGTGAGAATAAGGGGCCAACTTAATTTTTACCTTATAACGCAATAATTTATGCGCAATAGTGTAATTAAACCGAATGCAACAGCATTATCCGATCAAAAACACATTTTCTCGTGACTTCCCTAGTCACAGTGTCAATTGATTCTAATTAGATAGGAAAATACTTATTCTCTTCGTTTACTGCTGACATTCGCCAATTATTTTCATGTTTGTCCAGCATGCACCACGTGGAGGTCGTCAGTCATATTAGCATTACTTACTTTATATACACTATATACACTATATATATATATATATATATATGCATCCTATATTGAAAACTTAACAAAACATGTATACATTATATGCAATGTATATCTATACTGTTATATACACTTCATATGAACAAGACTCTTGCCCCGCTTGAGGGTGGCAACTGATTCTTAAGTGTTTTGATTCATTTTCAATAATTGTAGGCATATTTGGATGTAATCATGCTCACATCTACTGTACTCTTATTTGTGATTTACTTTTATGTTTAATTGCGGAATGATCTCAGTTCCTCGTGACTATGTTCATCTAAGCTCAACTGCTATACGTGCTTCTATAGTTTTAACGTGTTGTACCCTTTAACATATCACGAAACGATTTCACATCGTACATCACAACAGTCAGTTTCACATAGACATATAAGCGTTATTTGTCCGCATTTAATTACCAGAAAACCTCGTTGCTCTTTTAAAGAGGCGTAATTGTTCTCATTAGTATATTTACTCAATTTTTAAAGGGATATGATCGATTCTTATAACGTTCAGAATCCGAGAAATCTAAAATGTATTTCTTGCTATAATTTCGTGAAAACCGTACCTGGCAAAAGAAAAGTAGTTCAAACTGAAAACGAAGCGATTGCTTTTTCTACCGCTCTGGACAAACAAATTGCCATCAACGACGTACTGTGTGGACGCTGTCGTGTTCTCGTGTACAAATGCAGGAAGTCTAACAATAAAGCAAGGATTCTGCTATCGGTTCTGTGAGAGAATCATCTTCAGATTCTGATGCCGAAAATGTTCTATCAAAATTGGATACCGAAGATCCGAAGTTTAATACAGATTTAAGATGTAAAATCATCAAGAACCAAGAATATGTTCATATGCAAATAACAAGAACCGTTTCCACGCACAAATACTGTTGTATATGCCATAAAGCAAAATATTTAACAGTAGTTCCACCAGAGGTTCGCAAACAATCTTACGTTCAAAAAAAAAATTTATTGCAGAAGGTAACCGGTGCTGTCGTGAACATCTGATCAACAAGCGGTTTTTCGATAGAGATCTTCGTTTTTTACAAACGTACTCAAACTTCACAGACCTTAAGCATTTGGAGTTGTCCGTTTTATTAGAAGTTCTACGTGTTGAATGTGATACCACTATTTTGAACAGAATCGGAGATTTTTCTCTACCTGAAAAGGAATTGAATTTATTCACTGGTTTAAACTGGTTTAACCTATCATTGAATTACGAGAAATGTTGACATTAATGCGGGACAGCCAGACTCGAACCGTAACACAAGCTCTAGTAGTCTTTTTGCTCAAACTACGAACAGGTAACTCAAACAAAATGATTGCAGCTATTCTGCAACTTGATCAAGAACAGCTCGTTTCAGAATATACCGCATCCATAATAAAGTTTTTTGAAAAAGATGTACTTCCTTCTCACTTTGGATTCCGTGGTACATTTAGACGTGATCTAATGAACTGCCATTCTCCGGAAATTGCAAAGAAGTTGTACAATTCAGATGATAAGCTAATGCTGATTTGTGATGGTACATATGCTCGTCGTCAGAAAAGCAGCAACAACGAGTACCAAAGAAAGTCATTTTCAGGACACAAGGAGACCCCACTCTGTAAACTTTTCACGATTTGTACAAAATGATGCTACAATAATGAAATCCGTTATCAATGAGTCTAATGATCTGTGAACCCTGATGAAAAAGGGAGATATCTTTGTACTTGATCGCGGTTTTCGACACGTGAAACATTTTTTGCAGATAAAAGGTTTTATTGTATTAATGCCAGCTCTGAAAGAAAGACGACGTCAGTTGTCAACTGCCGAATCCAATGAATCTCGATTCGTGACTAAAATTCGTTGGGCAGTGGAAGCAGTTCACGGTATCATCAAACAGAAGTACCATCTCCTAGACAAAGTGATCGAAAACCAGTGGCGTAGCTACGAAATTTTCCGCCCGAGCCAAAAATAATTTACCGCCCATAATTCGAAAACCTGCATTCATTTCAAAGATCGTTTTGCTGCCCCATGCGTTTGCGCCCGGGGCAGCGGCCCCCTTTGCCTCCCCCTAGCTACGCCACTGTCGACAACAAATTGCTTCCAAAAATTGGGATGTACTTTAGAATCGCAGCTTTTTTGCAGAATCAATTTGGAAAAGAACTTCGATCAGATCAAGAATTCTCAGACGAAATTGTTACTAGAATGAAGCAGCAGAAAAATGTCGATAACACTATGGCGATAGAAGCCGAAGAAAACGGCTGGTTCCGCAAGAAGGTAGTTTTCCAAAGTATCACATATCACGATGTTCTTGATTTTCCAAATATGACAGATAAAGACCTAAAAATCTTGTTTGCAGGTTCATATCAACTCTCTCAAGCTGTTTCTTACTTAGCAGAGATGATAAACGAAAATGAATCCATGAATCTGCAATTCGTGAAAGATGCGACTAACATCCTTAAAGTTCAGGTCCAATCAAGACACATCTCCCGAAAATTATACAGATGTTTCCTTGAATACACACCAAATAATGTTGGCGTTTCGATAATCCACCGGTATGTCTGCGAGTGTGCAAATGGTCAAAGAACTGTTGGTTGTTGCTCACACATAGCTGCTGTCATATATTATCTATCACATGCGAAGTATTTATCAAAAATCGTAAGCCTGCTGAGATCCTCAGTGATTTATTCACTAAATAGAATATTCATTCTATCATCGACGAAAACAGTGACGATGACTAGTTCTCTGCTTAAAAATAATATATATATATATATTTTGTGCATATGATGTGTATACATGAAAATTTGTGGGTATCGTGTATGTATATAGTTGTACATGCATAGTTGTATATAGTGTATATAAAGTAAGTAATGCTAATCTGATTGACGACCTCCACGTGGTGTATCCTGGACAAACATGAAATTAGTTGGCGAATGTCAGCAGTAAACGAAGAGAATCAGTATTTTCCTATCTAATTAGAATCAACTGACACTATGACTAGGGAAGTCACGAGAAAATGTGTTTTTGATGGGATAATGCTGTTGCATTTGGTTTCATTACACTATTGCGCATAAATTATTGCGTCACAAGGTAAAAATTAAGTTGGCCCCTCATTCTCACAGAATTGCATACATATTAGGGGCCAACGAGCAGTTTTTTTAACTATGAAGTAATACCCCGATCATTTCCGCAAAAATATATATTATACCCTTGAACGTGAGCATGATATAGGGAAAAATGGTTGGTGTACAAAAAGCACTTTCTTGAAAAAAAAATTATTTAAAAATTTCAATAAGTTTTTTTATCCCCTTATGCTCAACAGAATTGGTTCTTGAATTTTTTTTACAACCAATTTAGAACCTTCCATAACATATATCTTAACGATCATGATCGGTTTAGCCGTTTTCGAGAAAATTGGATTTTTTAATTTCCAAAATTTGTTTATAACTGTCTATCCCTGCAATATGGATCACATCCGGGAGGGGGCACCAAGACCATGCTTATCCTGCTACGGCCCTTATTAATACACATTACTCATGCGGCATTTCGAGTAGTGTCAGAAATTAAAATGTTACTAGACAGCTAAAAATACGTTACTTTTTTTAAATTATGATTTTCCTTTAATTTAAAAACAGGAAGGTAATCTTTAAAGTGGAAACCTTACCATTATGAAATTGTATTTGTAAAAATTTAAGTAGGGTGTAGAAAGGGTTTGAAGATTTTCAAAACTGTTACATAAATTATTTTTTTCGTCCGCATGCCTTTTTGTAGCTACTTAACGTTGGACTTAACCCTTTTTCAGAAAAACTTTCAAATAAGAAATATATTTTTTCAGATATTAAAACTTATCCTTCAAACAAAGAATATCCAGGTACAAACCAATATAGCTTAATTTAATATTTTTCATTCCTGTCTCTGTATATGTGTACTTTACAGTGGTATTTTATTATCAGTAATATTTAAAGATTGTTACAGTTCCATACTTTCTTGATAAAAGCTTCTGATGGCTTTTAAATAAAAACAAGCAGGTTGGCAGAATCCATATAATCTAAGTGTTTCTGACGCCTCGTCACGAATAAACAAGTACTTATCTGAAGAAGTTAAGTTTTTATGGACACTAAAAGCAGTCCAGTGGATACTTGAGTGTATAGTTTACATGTTTATTTAAGCACCTTGTTTAATGGATAACAAGTTAAATATTTGATATAATTCTGGAGGTAGCCTTAACCCTTTTGGTTTGAATTTGTTAGTTTACATTATTATTATCTTTGATTAAATTTCGAATGATAAAAAATTATATTTATTCTATACCGAATTAAATTATTAAATTTGTAGACATACCATTTTTATTATTGTTATTTTAACTATTAATCTTTAAAAAAAGTACAATCTCAGGAGATTTTTGTATTGTTTATAATCAAATTCAAGACCCTTAACGAGAATAAGAAAAAAGAAAATAAATCAACTTTATATACATTACTTTAATATATATTTTTTCTTGAATTCTAGTCTATTCCATCTCTAAGGAAGGTTTCCTATTTTTATTAGCATTAGATATTAAAATTGTATCGCTTTATATTTTAAAAATTCTTCTTTTTGAAACAAAGTTAAGTGACAATTAGTAAAGATTTTACCGTAGTGACTGAGTTAGGCTTTTCTAGTTATTTAAATCTGAGAAATATAATTTTATCATTATTGATTTGATTCTTTCCTATTCAGTGATATATTTTCCCATCTAATTCTTCTTTTTTAATATGCCATCCAGTTATATTTCGTTCTACTTCTTTTTTGAACCTGCTTTAATATTAAATTTGATTCCCTTTCTGTTATGGTATGATCTAAGCCTATCAGCTACTATCCATTTTAATCCTATTATGTTATTAATTTATTTGATTTTATTCATTTCTATCCCATTCTTCTTGAGCTTATCTCATTCTATCAATTTTTACAATGTGTTAGTTGAAATGTATCTTCTGCCAATTCCTATTCCATACTTGTTTAAATGTATCTCATGTGGTCAAGTTTTATTTACTTGCTTTTTTTCTTATTTTATTATCAAATTTTATATGATTAGGTGGACAGAAAAGTACAGAATTAGTAGAATGAGAAATAAATAAGACAAGCTGTGACACTAAAGACCGAAGAATATAAGTATTGTGACGAAGAATAAAATGAAGATGATAAAATAGGGTGAAAAAGATTACAAATATAGGAGGTAGAATAGGATAGTTAATACAATGAGAAACAATAGAAAATGATAGAGTTACTGGAAAAATAAAAAACATGCTATTACTCAGATACAAACTCTATTCAATATTAGCATATGCGTGTGTTTTAAGTAGCAAATCTCTTTATAACGTCGAAAGTAAACCCCACCTTTCATTACCCTCGATCAAACTGACGCCATTTTATTTCGATGCTACTATGATGCTCTTGTGGTATTCCGGTAATTCGTTTAGATAGCTATTCTTAATATCTTTTTCGATCTATACTTATAATTTGTATCTACTATATTTTGTTCCTGGTATAGGAAATATAATCAAATAAGTCAAAGGCTATTCACGTTGGCTAATCTAGGTATTTTTTAAATTTCTTCCTTTCTTTCCAGCTATATTGTCCATGTGAGCATCCAATTTCCTCAAGCTGTTTAAGGAGAATACCATGATCTATCATGTCGAAAGCCCCACTAAAGTCGAAGAGAACCAAAACAGTAATCTTCCGCAATTCAATGGCATACATGAAATCAATGGTAATATTTAACAGAGCAGTCTGAGTGTGGTAGCTCTGTCTAAATATCATTTAGTATGTATCATAGAGTTTGTTAGATTCAAAGTATTCAGTCAATTAATCAGAAATAATATTCTTAACAATATTAGAGGGCGCATATAATAGAGATTATGACTTAGATAACCCGTGCTCATAACCTTAGGTATAATAGGCCGAATGATCGAGAGGGCGTGAAAGAATAATTGAAAAATTTGAATAAATAAAAAAATGACCTCCATGGCTCTGTTAATGTAGCTGCTAGCGAAACTGTGAACGCCAGGGTATAATCTAAGCCTCATTTAGAACTGACCGAGTCTCAAGTCTTTTAAATTTTGAAAAAAAAAACATTGTTATTTGTATAATTTACAATAATTTTGTAAATTTTGTAATTAGTTAATAATATATTGCATTAAGTATTTTCAATTCTTAAATTTTATGAAAAATAATAATAAAAGAAAAGAATATTGAAGTTGTCTTGATAT
>NC_046658.1:82527315-82537461 GCF_010883055.1 Belonocnema kinseyi | reverse complement strand
AAATGTATTTTTGCACTGCCCATAATCAAGTTTTAGAACTGACCATTTTTTTTTAGAACTGCCCTTTTGGTCAGAGCTGCCCGTTAGATTATACCCTGGTGAACGCTTCTGGAATCGCTGCATTTGGACTCAATAGCCTTACTTACATCCATGGAATAAACAGAAGAGACTAAGAAATCTATTTCAGATGCATGTACTAATGTAACAGAATAAGGGAAAAGGGAATAGGAGGATACATTCAAGGCATTAACATTATGGCATTGAATTATGCTGCCTACATTTGCGAGCAAACTTAATTCTTTTTAGGGTTGATAAGGCCCAATCTACAGAACAGTATATTTATGAAGATGATCTAGAATAGTACTTTTCTTTACACAATTATCAAGTTCTTTTTTTGATAGGGAACATTTAAGGAAAGGCTGTTTTTAGTTTCATGTTCTATTGAAGGACTTCAATATCGTCTGGTGAAGCTGAATAAGAACAGTGTTAAACAATCTTATTCTTGTTTTTCTTTTTTTTCAGCTTTTGGCTTCTCGGATGGTTTTTTTCATTCTCGTTAGGAGTATTGATAGCTTGATATTCTTTGGAATTGAAATCCACATCTTACACTATTAGAAAGGTTCGGGAATTTTCGACACATTTAAGATACTAAAGTAACTGAAATTTACGAAATTAGGTTGCTGAAAACGAATTCAGTAGCTTTTATAGTAAATTTTCGGCATTTTTATCTAACTTAGATGTATTTCTGAACGATTTCATGTTCAAAAGATTTCGGAAAATCACACGCCAAACAAACCTAGAGAGTAAAAAATGAACCTGCCTGACAAATTTTTTTTAAGTCAGGAAGTTTTATTAATCAGGGACAAGTCAGCGATTTAAAGAAGAAAAACCATGTAAAAGTCAGATAATTTTTACAACTTTAAAATGTCAAGTAGAATGAATTGAAATTTTTTTTATTTTAATTAAAATTTTTTTCTTTTGTTAATATAAAAGTCCAGGTTACAAATGTTATAAGCTTTATATTCTGGTCTTTGAATATTGATATGGCAAAAAAAAAATTAAAAATCGGCCAGTGGGAAATTAGAGAAAATTAAAGTCATTTCTTTACTTTGTATTTATATATATATTTTTTTGCAGTTGCTTTCTCCACAATTTTACCTTTTTTAGTGATAAATTTTTGTTTGTTTGATAATTCAGCAGTTTTGTTGAACAGACATTATTTTTTATTGAAAATTCAATTTCTGTGCCGAAAATTCGTTTTTTGGGATGAAAATTCAACTAGTCTCGTAGAAAATTAAGATATTGTTTGAAACTCACATTTTCATGCTAACAAGCTAAAATAAAATCATTTTTCGTGTAAAATTCAACAAAGATTTGGTTTCAAATTCAAGAATTTTATTAAAAAGTAAACTGTAAAAAAATTCCGTGTTACTTTACATCATAATACGCTGGAAACTAATCAACCCATATAATATGTAGTGAAGTTACAAGAGGCGTAAATGAACAAGACTCTTAGCAAAAAACGAACGAGGCTGAAAAAATCACACTGCGTGTAAATTCACAGCCACATGCGTGGAAAAACTTTGTGTTTGTCAATTGACAAAAAAAACGTAAATTGTCTAAAGATGACTAATATTGCGAAATTTCCCGTAACTTTAGCCCTCAACGAGCTGGAAAAGGGGTTAGTCTTACGAAATATTCCGTAATGGTAGACAGTTCGTATAAGTTATTCAAAATAACATTATTTTCGCTAATAAATAGAACGTCGCATATAATGAGGAACATCTTGTAAACAAATAAAGGTAGAATAACCGAACATTTCTTTTGTTTTTCCGGCCTAGGCCTAACCTTCAGTGGCAATTACATACTGCATGTAATTTCCCTCTCTATCAAGCACTTCTACATTCCTTCAATTTAAATCACGTAGAAAAATGGTATTTTTTAAATTGGTCAAATAGTTTCCAGTGTAATTAGATGCAAGTTTTCACATCGACTGTCAAATTACCGAGCTCGCGGTTTTATCACAATGTTCCTTTCAGAATAATTATACCACCATGTTAATTAGTATTAAGGTTTCATCAATTTACTACTTTATTCATAGTCAAGTTCTGAATGACCGATAGGTTAAATCACGGTTGAATGTGAATTTCAACATAACATTTTTTACAGTATGTTTTTTATTCTTCAGAATTCAACTGTTTTCTTGAAAATTCCTATCATTGGGTAGAAAATGGAACTATTCTTATAGAATAATAGATTTGTAGATAATTTGTCTTTTTCATTCAAAAATCTATCTATTTTAGTAGAAGCAGCATCTTTCTTAGATGAAAATGCAGCCGTTTATATACAAATTCAACCATTTCTTTCAAAAAGGTTATCCTTTCTTATTAAAAACTCAACTGTTTTGTTTAAGCATCTTCTTTTTGGGGTAAAATTTTAAGCATAAACTTCGTAGAACATTTACTTTTTGTCCAAAACTTATATTTTGATGTAGAAAAGTAAATGAAAAACTATTGTTTTGGATGAAAATTCAGTGTGTTGGGTGTGTGTGAAGGAATAGGAAAGAAGGTGCAAGAAAAATGTAAACCCTTAGGGGACACATTAAATGGCCTTCGGTCGATTTTGATTAAATTTCGTAAAATTGTAGTTCTGAATGTCTTGATCGAAAGTTTTATGGGACATAAAGTCCGAAAATGGACAGTTTTCAAGTTACGGAGGGTTAAACATTCAACCCTTTTAAGAAAAATTACCTAATATCTCGAAAACTGCAGCTCTGCGAAAAAAATGTTTCCTATGAAAGTTATTGGACTCTAACGGGGAAATGCAAAGAAATTCATGGCCTTAAGACACAGGTCATTTTTCAAGGTCATTCAATGTCAACTTGTCATTTATTGCTAATATTCAGCCAATAAAGACAAGATATGAAGGGGAAATCAATATAGAACCCATAAAGGGAGGAAATGAGAATGACTTAGTCAATAGCCAGCCAATGAAGGAAAATAATGAAAAGGATGTTTTCAAGACACGTCCTTCTTGACTTTCACGTAACTTACGCCCTTCTTGCCCCCCCCCCCCCCCATCGAAAAGAAAAAATAATATAAAATGGGTGTTGGCGCGCGCGGTGCGCAGGTGTGATAAGCCCCATTAATACTTTTATAATCATAAGAACAATAACTTGAGAGCTCTACTATCATTTTTGTGCGAGACATTTTGTGTTCACAAAAAACGGGCGATTTGTTTCTGAGTACAGCGGGCCAGTGTGGCACACTTGTTTTGTCTGTTCTTTTGTTTCTTTCAATTGGCGATTGCTTTCTGCGTACACATTCACGATATTGCGAGGGAGATTGCTACATGTAATTTTGTTATTCTGTTATTCTGTTTTATTTTCTCTTTGAATTATGTTACTTCATGGATGAGTAAACGTTAGACCCGCTACATTGTATTGTCAATCTAATTTTTTTTCCATAGTGTTAGTAGAGTGTGTTTACTAAAGCAATTCCTAATTAAGTACTTGCATTCTATAATTGTAGATCTTTAAACACAATGACATTTAAAAATCTTTTACGGGGTTACGTTTGTGATGGACGATATGCTCCTCGTTTCATGACTCGAATCGACGGAGATGGGAATGCTGGCAAAAGGGAAATCGCTATTCACAGGCGAGATGGATTACGAAGACTGCCATTAGAAGTTAGACATCTGTAGAAGTTACACGTCTGAACCCAACGATGCGTTCAATTAGATGCGGGCCAATTATTGGATTTCCCAGTCCTGACACTTGAATTCTTAAAACAACTCACAGTTGGGGTTTATAAAGTTAAACTTGCACCTTCTTACGTGCAAGACAAACTGCAAAGAGACAATTACGAAGAATTCCACATTGAGATGCTACAAGGTCTAAGCATCAACTCTGGATTGCTTATAGACCGAACGGTGATGATGACCTGGACGATGGTATGGCTGACGATGAACTTTCTCCTATCGAAGGATATTATTGTACATGCCAGTCAGGTGCTCGAACGCTTGGAACTTGTAAACATATAAGCAGTGTATTATGGTTCTTGGGGTATGCTCGGCATCAAGAAAGAATTCGCTTTCCATGACAAAGACTGATTCAGACCATAAATGACGCAGGAAATCTATTACCAGCAAGTGATATTCAGTTACCAGAAGTTGCCATCATTGGCTAGAATCGACGACATCCTGGTCATCTCCTGCCTTCATTGGCTGGATAATGACTAAATCTCGCTCATCTCTTGCCTTCATTGGCTAGATAATAACTAAATTTTGCTCATCGGTTGCTTTCATTTGCTAGATAATGACTAAATCTTGCTCATGTCTTGCCTTCATTGGCCGGATATTGTCTAAATCAAGCTTATTTCATGCCTTCATTGTCTAGATATTGACAACATCCTGGACAAATCTTGCCTTCATTGGCTAGATAATGACTAAATCTCACTCATTTCTTGCCTTCATTGATTAGATAATGACTAAATCTCGTTCATGTCTTACCTTCATTGGCCAGATAATGACTACATCTAGCTCATTTCTTGCCTTCATTGGCTAGAAAATGACTAAATATCACTCATGACTTGCCTTCATTGGCTGGCTATTGACTAAGTCATTCTCATTTCTTGCCTTCATGGGTTCTATATTGATTTCCTCTTTATATCTTGTCTTTATTGGCTAAATATTAGCAATAAATTACAAGTTCACATTGAATGACCTTGAAAAATTACCCGTGTCTTAAGGCCATGATTTTCTAAGCATTTCCCCGTTAGAGTCCAATAACTTTCATAGGGAACATTTTTTTCGGAGAGCTGCAGTTTTCGAAATATTTGGTAATGTTTTTTTAAAGGGTTGGATTTTTAACCCTCTATAACTCTAAAAATGACCATTTTCGGACTTTGTGGACCATAACACTTTTGATCGAGACATTGAGAACTACAATTTTACGAAGTTTAATCAAAATCGACCGAAAGCTATTTCATGTACATTTGCTGCGGTGTCCTTTTGTGAGTGAATGTTTCCAAGCATGTAATGTAGAGACAATATTGTTTGTTTTATTAATCTTATTATAAATTTCCAGTATATATTTACTTATTATTTATATATTTGATACAATGAGTGTACATTCTATTATAATACAGATATATAATAAGTCGTTTGTATTAACTTCACTCATATTTGCTTTCTATTTATATTCCGAGGACAAATACAGACATGTTTTAAATTGAAATTGACTGGAATTTCATGCAGTTACTGTTGCTGAAATTTCTGCTATAGTTTAGGAAAATTTAAAAACGGTTTCTGCATAACGCTTTATTGACACGTCTCAGAAAATTCCCACAGTTTTTCATCGCATTATACGTAACACATTCTTAGCGTCAGAAAATACTGTCCTCGATTCCTTAATATCTTTTTTTTTTGTCTGGAAAACAATATAAAGATTATTTCTTCTAGACTAGAGAGGCTTCGCAGGAATTATAAGAATTAGAAAAAAATCTTCGCAAGAAGAGAGAAGAAGAGAATAAACATAAAAGATAAGAGAGACAGAAGACAATATACGACTAAAAAAATAGTAAGAAGGGCGTAGAATAATACACACAGGTCGTGTGTGTTTATGCGCGGCCGTGTACCGGGACGGTGTGAGCACTTGGGTATAACAGGGCCATGTACTTGGCATATTTTATGTCACACGGCACCTCGCTAGCCCGTTATAATACCTTCCCAGCCATACGAGTACTGCACTAGACGAGTGTCCGACTGTACGTAGTGCTGGTATCCATAGTACTTGAGTACTTGCAGCACAACGAAAGAGTGAGAGAGGAAAACTCTCGCGGCGATCATTTTCCCTAAGTAGGCACCAATCTATGTCACCAACACTCCTATTTCATCTTTTGCTTTTATCATTGACATTTACTTCGGTAGTTCAACAAAAAGACGACTTTTCCCTTTCACAGCGTAAGCAACAATTAATATGAAATTCTGTCATTTCCAAATGTATGAATGAGAACAAATACTCGCAATAACATCACATGACTTGACACCTCCCCTTTCATCCTGAACATGAAGTAGCAATCTATTGTATTTTATTTTGTAGTAATATAAAGACGATTTTTTACTTATTTATGCATACAAGTACCAAGGTCGAAAGACACATTTTTTTTAAAATATGTGACATTTAAGTGACCCCCTCGCCCTCAATATGTAGTGTAAAGATTAACGTTTCAATCCCCCTGAATTCTGTCCAGAGTTATTTGAAGGCAACCCCCGACACAGGACTGAAAGCTAGATTTCGGTGTGTTTTTAGTTGTAAGTTTTGATTTTATTTTTGTTTTGTAAAGTCTACTATTATATCGATGTGTTCTATGAAGAATAGGCTATCTTTTCGTCACTTTTAAGAATTGGACTAAATTCATATTGCACGAAATTAAGTGAACACATAGAAGTGTGAAATAAATAAAAAAATTTAATTTCTTGTTTTGATAGTTACAGTAGCGTAAATTACATTACAAACTGTAATATAAAATTCTGGAGTTTTGAATTTGTAGGAAATGTTTCGAGAAATAATAGGTTATTTATTCCTCCAGAAAACTTAGCTAAATGAAGTTAGCCTTATTCTTAACGGCAACGAAAAGATAGCCTATTCTTCGTAGATCCCATCGATATTTAGGTTCCAAATTCCTCTCATTTGGTTAAAAATAATACTTTTTGGTTGGAAATTCAATTGTTATTTTTGAAATGCAATCCTTATATCAGAGAGTAATCCTTGATGTTAAAAAATTCAAATGCTTGATTTAAAGTTGAACTACTTAGAAATAAATTACTTTTTTTTGTTACAAATTCATTTACTTGTGAAAAATGTGAATATTGAATTCAAAAATTGTTCAATGTTTGGCTGAAAATTAATTTTTTTAACTGAAAATAAAAATATTTAATTTGTATTATGTTTATAATTTGCCTATTTTAATAGAAAACTAATCTTTTTGTTCAATAAATGAACTTTTGAACTAATATTCATAATTTTAGATGAAAATTTATCTCCTTAGTTGAAGATTTAACTGTTTTTATGGAAATTATTTTTTTGTTTCTGAGATTTACTTTTCGGCACTGAAAATTTGGCTATTCCAGGTTTAGTTGAAATTTGACATTTCTAATTGAAAATGGATCTTTCCTTGTTAAAAAATCATATATTAGATTGAAAATTTGTCTTTTTTCAAAGGAAGATCTTTTTTAATTGAAATATTAGCTGTTGTGTGTTACATTAAGAATTTTTTTTTGTATGGAAAAATCAACTGTGCGCAAAATTGATTTTTGATGCTTTAGATTTATCGTTTAGTTAAAAATTCTATTATTTTTTGGTAACTTAACTTTTTTCTTGAAAATTTAACTGTATTGTAGAACACTCGTCTTTTTAATATGCCATTTGCACAGTTCTTTAGACAATTAAACTATTTGGCTGAAAATTAATTTTTTTGTATAAAATTTATGTTTTGTTGAAAATTAATCTAATTTTGAATACTTCAAAAAATTCAATTTTTAGACTATAAAATATAAAGTTCAAATCATGAATGGAATATTTCAATTTTGAGATAAGGAAAAATGAACAAAAAAAACGAATTTCCAACAAATTTCTAACATGGATTTTTTAAATGAATATTTGAATTTTCTACTTAAACAGAGAACATTTCAAAGCAAAAATAAAATATCTAAATTTTCAGAAAAAAAATATTTACTAAAAAAAAGCGAATTTATGAAGAAATAGTTAAATTTTTAAAATTAGAGAAACCAAATCAATTTCAAATTAGACCGACAGTGCAACTTTCATTTACAGAATTGATAGCTGATTAAACATTTTCTATTGCAAAGGAAATAAAGCGATACGTACTTTTCTATTGAAAAAAACTTAATTTTCGCAAAGTTATGACAATTTGAATTTTTGCAATTATTTTTCTGAAGCTTTTTTGATGAATCGTTACATTTGCGAGAGAAGAATCATGTAAGCTTCATGCTGACTAAACTACTTTTTCGTCAGAATAATGTATTTTTCAAAATTAAGTACGATTGCAAGTCATTTAAATTCTTGGAACGTTTTTATATTACTTTAAAGTAAATTCGGGTACGCTACTACATAAAACCCTACTCCACTTCTTCTTGTACGCGTTTAGCTGCTCTCGCCATATAAAACAAGCTGTCTTTATTTTCATCAAATTCCGACTTCCATACGTGACATTTTGGAATGTCTGCGACAGCTGGTATAATTTTCATCTACGAATTTTAATCTCCCCAAAACTTTTCCAAATCTTTTCCCGTAAGTAAAACTAGTTTAATGAAGGATGTAATGCCTTTCACTTTGAAAAGTTTCTACTTTGTGAATACTTTTCAGGTGTAACTTTTTAAAATTATGAGCAGTGACCAAATGTTTGACGATGCCTCCCTACCGTCGCAAGCTCCTTTGCCGTGACCTGTTGCAGAAAATATCCAGCTTTAATAAAAAGGGACTGTGATAACTCATGGAATTTATACCGATTTTTTTAACGAGCAGGAATTCAATCTGATATGATCGTAATTTTCTTAATCGATTAAAATAGAACTTTTTCTTTATACATTCCGAGAATTCGACCCATCTCCAATAAAGCATACAGCCTGTTCAACAAAGAAGGCATCGCGATTATTCGTAAACAATAAAAGATATTTATTTTTTATTTTTTTTTTTATTAAAGGTCACTAAAAGGACTACGGCAAACTTACTTAATACGTCGTCCAATATTCATCACTGTCCGAAATAGCATGCTTTCGACAAGGAATTTGGTGTAATCAATGGGAATTGACCTCCATATTTCTCTAATATGACGAGAGAGCTGTTTCGCAGTTTTGAAAACATTTTGGGCTGTAAGGTTTAGATAATTTAAAACATATAATAATTTCATATTTGAATTAGAATTGACATTTAAATCCCTAATTGTTAAGTAATTTTAAGTCACACATGTTTAAACGCAGCAGATATTTCGATTTACTTGTGCTCTCTACGATAGTTCAAGCGATACTGAAACTAACGATATTCTTGCCGTAGCCCTTTTAGTGATCTTTAATTTAAAAAAAAAGAAAAACTAAATATATTTTATGGTTCACGAATAATCGCGACTCCTTTTTTGTTGAACAGACTGTAAGTAGCTTTCTGCTTCATGCGAAACTTTCGGTTTTTAGAAGTACATTTTTGTGAAAAAAATAAACTTAGACATGTCAAATTTTGTAATAAATTTTCAGTTTTCCGACGTTCATTATACGTAACTTGATTGTTTTTTTTCAATTTTGTCCAAAATCGCCGTACAAAACAAGTTTATCTAAATTGAGCGTTGCTTCTTCTTTCACGTTTTTTATCTTCTCTTTGAATAACCTCGAAATACTTCTAGGCATTTGCTCTCAATGTGTCGTAAATTTACTTTAAAATGTTTCGAAGCTCGTCGTTCTTTTCTTCAAGACCGTCTTATTTCACAAAGCGAAAGCTACATCTTTAGCAACTGTACTTGTTTGTTGCATCAGGACACTGAATACATTCCTGAAGATTTGAAGAGCCCCTTCTTATACTTGAAGCAAATTCGAAAGGAACTATAATCAACTATAATGTGGTTTCCTTTAACCGAAAATTCGAAGCAAATATACACAAATACATAAGGAATATTTAGAGAGGAAAAATCAAAAGCATGAAGGAACAATAAGCAAAGCTACATTTAGAGAAAGTAGTTTTGTACAGCGAATTTGCAGAGAATTGTAAAATATAATTACAGGCGAAATTCAAAGTGTATATTGGACCACGGAACAGATTTCTTTTCTTAAAGAGGTTTATCGAGTAAAAATGCTTCGACATGAGTTCGATTTGGCGATGTCTTGAGTTCTTTTCCAAGATATTAATGTCTGGCTCAGATGGTTGGGGTAAACTTTTCTCAATACGAACCTTTTTCTATTCAGAAATGTGATTAAAATTAATTCATAAAAAATTTGTAATTATCAAATAAGTTATTTTTAATTAAAAAATTCAGAATCTTTGGGTCTGAGCGAGTATCGAATCTAAAACTTTTCTCTGAAAAATAAAAAATTTTAATTTTCTAGAAGAAACTCCTAAGCCGTTAGAAATACGTAAAC
>NC_046658.1:82512946-82527215 GCF_010883055.1 Belonocnema kinseyi | reverse complement strand
TCAGAAAATATCGCATTCTTTAATCATAAAAAAGATTAGCTTTTATGAAAATCTGAATTACCCTTTGTGTTCGGACAGGTATAAACTCGAACTTATAAACCGCTCGGCTTGGAGTCATGAAAATTTAATCAAGGTATAAATATATGTCTTCAAGATATAGAAACTTGTCCCCAAGACGTAGATTGAAGTGTGACTTCGTCTCAAAACTGAGACATGCTCAAGTCGAACTTTTCGACTTCAGCATTTCTTGATTGGGGGCAATTCAAGTCGAAACCATGTCGAAGGATGTTTACTCGGGTTGTCATTGCTTTATAGAAATAAGAAGTTTTGCAGTCATCACCGATAACGCGAAGCATGATTCTGCTCATAGTTTATTAGCGATCCATAAAATTAGGTTTACTCACACTAAAAGATATAAAAAGAATCGAAAAAATTAAATTCTTGAATAGAAAAATGTACCAACTATGGCAGGCATTCAAAAATAATATGTTTGAAAGTCATAATTTGATAAAAATAGAGAAAATTCTACTTATATGCCAAGAGAAACTAAACAAGCATGGGTGCGAAGTGAAGTTTCATGTAATTTCTTCACAGAATTCACCTGAAACTGATATATTGCATTGCTTGAAATATAAGTTTATTTCACAGAACGCAAATTTTTCGTTTAGAAAAAAATTATTCTGTAACAAATCAGCAAAAAGTTTAAACAAGTTTTGTTTGTTTTGAAGATTTTTATTTTCTAACATATTTTGAAAAAAAACCCACAAACTCTACCAAATTCTCAAAAGAAACCCAGAATATCTCAATTAGATCAAAATTTATACAGGCTTATTTAAAATTGTTTTTTTATTAAACCTTGAAAATTAAAATAGACATGATAACTGAAAAATAACATTTTATCATTGAACAATTTTCTTATTTGAAGTTGCTGATCTGGAATCGACGGGGTCACTATTATTCTGATAATCTAGTTATTTTCTTTGTTGAAAATTATTATATTACCTGCAAAATCAAATATTTTTTGTTTATAATATATCCTTCGTAAGTTGAAGATTTAACTATTCAGCAGAAAATTCATATACAAAGTGGAATATTCGTCGTTTTCGCTTAAAAATTCAACAATTTTTTAGAAAATGAAACCATCTTTTTAATTCAACTAATTTATTAAAAATAAATTTTTGTTGGTTAATATTTGTATCTGAAAATTTTTTTCTTGTTGAAAATGACTCTATTTTGGTTTAAGACTCTACTATTTTCTTAATCATTCGACTTTTTAGCTTGAATTTGTTGAAAATTTGTCTACCAATAGGGGAGAAAATTTATCTTCTTTGCTGAAAATTCAACTGTTGGATTGAAAATTCATGTATTTTATTTAAGATTCGTCTTTTGATCGAAAATTAATCTTCTTGGTTTGAAATTCAGCTATTTGGTTAAAAATTAAACTATTTTGTTGATAGTTTAATTTTTTTGGAAAATTTAACTACTTTGTTAAAGACATCTTTTTTGGTCAAAAATCTAACAGAAAGAAACTGAATAATGGAATTAACGACTGTTTTTAAACCGAAATAGTTCAATGGATAGTTAATTTTTTCGACAACGTAAATTACTATGCTCAATAATTTATTAACAATTAAATAAACAATTCAGACATTTGTTGTGACATATCTAATCTATTTTACATTACTTGAATTAAATTCAGAAAAGAAAATACCGTATTTATGCGAAACTTTCAGGGATTATGTTTTCTCCATCGTTTTAAGTTTTCAACTGGAATTGTAGACGCAACAGACAGTAAGTCCGTTTCTTGGGGAGAATCTGGGAAAACGCATGTAAGATTCATCGAAAGTTTACTCGACTACTGGTGCAGGGTGTCAAGTTGTTGGTTTGTTATAATGAAAAATGTTAGACTCTGCATATAAATAACACCTCGCGCATGGCCCTCTGCTCTCCTTAGTTCAGCGATTAAACTTTATAACTCTGTTAGTGCCGCTGCGAGGATGAAGTAAGTTTCTGAATGATCTGTCTAGCAATCAAGAACTGCCACCTAAAAGTAATTACAATTCTAATGAAAATCTAAATAGATTCGTTTGTTCCCTAAACATAAAATTAAATCGTTCTCTTCTTAACTCAAACGAATTAGCCACAAGGTTGCAGCAGTTGTAGAATAGAGTTTTCCTAAATAGGAAAAAAATTTCTTTCGGGTAGAAGACGTGTTTGCTTCCGGTTTAATTTGGATGTGCTTCTGACATTTCAATTTAAATCTCAAAAGAATTATTTGCTTCAAATACTTTTGATTATACAATTGGGCTGAAAATCTAAGCTTCAGAAATATACACTTTCTTACTTTAAACGCAGATCTTCAAAAGTAAGCCGAATTCAATGCAGTTCTAAGTTGCAAGATTTTTTAAACACAAAAACAAGTGAAGGCTTAATGAAAATTTGCATTGTTCAAAATGTATTTCAGAAAATTTCACGTCAACGATCTTCTTCGCTAGAAACGAAGCCATTTTCTCAATGGCAAAAATATTAACTACAAACAGACACATGATAGTATTTTTGATAAAAGTCTTTTATCGATCAAACTTATCTTCTAACAAAGAAAAAGTTTACAAGAGGTATCCCCTTGAGGGATTGAGACTCTTGAGCTAAAAGTATCAAGTTAAGACCCTTCAAAAGAACAGTTGATGGACCAAGTAGTACAACTTTTATTTTCTTCTCCACCCAGATAATCTTCGGACTAAATATGAAATTCTTTGATGATTAAGTCTTAATTTCAAATATTATATATATTTTTTGTAGAATTTACTAAAATTTATATAATCTAATAGATATAGTATATTTTTTAGCTAACAAAACAAAAGTGGAAGTGCTTGAATTTATTTACAATTCATTAACTTGAATTATTCTCGTCTTGCTACGATTGTCGTATATAATCAGACAGTATGCCGTTATAATTAATAAATTATGCAACATAGATTCGGATGAATCTTATTATACATCACATTGATTGAACCTCTCAGATTTTGCCACCACTAAATGTGAAAATACATGCTTTAACTGCGTAATGACCCAAAATAATTGTTGCTGTAAAGCGCCAACAGTAAATAGTGATCTTATCTTAGTTGGCGCTTTACAGCAACAGTTATTTTGGGTCATTACGCAGTTAAAGCATGTATTTTCACATTTAGTGGTGGCGAAATATATATATATATATAGGATTGTTCGGGCAATTGAACCTGTTTGGCAAGAAATGTATGAACAACAAGGCTCAAAGAAAGGCGTAGCCGGATGTTGGGAGAACCTGCTCATCGATAGATGTGTCTGCAAAGATGCAGCATTCTACCAGCGTGACCTATCGATGGTCTGGATTGATTATCGGAAAGCGATCGATTCGACATCCCATAGACTTATCATCTGTCTTTTGGAAATCTTGAAGGTTCATCCGCAAATAGTTGGGTGCATAGAGAGATTGATGGCGCTTTGGAAAACCAGATTTACTATCTCATCTGGAAAAAATCGTGTGACAACTAACAAGGTCACGTTTCAGAGAGGTGTCTTTCAGGGCGACACCATAAGCCCACTCCTTTTTTGCCTTACATTATTGCCACTATCTCTAGCACTGCACCATTCCGACGGGTACTTGTGCGACAAACCTGCAGATCGAAAGTACAAGGTCACTCATGTATTTTACATGGACAATCTTAAGATCTATGCTAAAAACAGAGAGCAACTGCATCTAGCTCTGGGGATTGTCCAACAATATACTAAGGAAATTGGAATGGAATTTGGGTTAGACAAATGCGCCGAGGTTTATTTGAAGCGGGGAAAACTTAATGGCATCCCTGAAGATCCTGAGCTCGTTGATAGAAGCGCCACAGGACACCTTTGCGCTGGAGAGACTTATACATACCTGGGCGTGCCACAGAGCCCCATTCAGGATGTGACATCTATAAAGGATACTCTCCGAAGCAGATACAAACGTCTCATCCGACAGATTTGGTCTTTCGAACTGTCGGCGAGGAACAAAGTATCTGCAACGAACATGGTTGCCGTCTCGGTACTACTCTATTCATTTGGAGTAGTTCCATGGACGAAGAACGAGCTCAGATCTCTTGATATCGAGACAAGAAAGGTTATGCACATGAACAAAAGCATGCATCTTAAGTCTTCCGTTCCGCGACTGTACATCTCACGCCGTCAAGGGGGTCGCGGAATATTGAGTCTTGAATGTCTTCACAACAGGATTATTCTGGGTACAGCACATAGAGTTGCGAATGGAAGAGACCCTCTTCTTAAAATGGTCAGGAATCACGAAGAAGTGGGCAAAGGAGCATTTCTGTACAAAGAAGCGGAGGAGGCTGCTCAAACAATCGGACTTGACTTCAGTATTAGGGGTGAGCAAAATGCATCAAATCTTATCTATCTCGAGTACTCATTCCTGAAAGCCCGGATTAAGAAAGCACAAGAGAAAAACTTTCCCGAACAGCTCCTCGATAAGAGGATGCACGGTATCTTCCACAGAAATGTGAAGGATCAGTCAATGTCTTGTAAGCTAACGTTTGCTTTCTTTAAATCGCCCGGATTGAAGTCTGGTACAGAGGGTTTCATTTTTGTATGCCAAGACGGTGTCATTTCCTCCTTAACATACCGTCGCCACATTTTGAGCAAATACATTCCCGATGATAGTTGCAGGGCATGCCATGCACACCCCGAGCATTTAGCTCACATACTATCTAGTTGTCCAACTCACACGGGAACGACCTACATTCAAAGGCACAATGTGGCACTAAGAGTGCTTTATTACCATCTCTGTCACTTCTAAGGCATTCACCTTAATATCGCTCCTCTAAATGCTCCTAGGGAAATTGAGTCAATTGTCGAGAATGGGAAGTGCCGCGTGTACTGGAACTTTATATTCTCGATAATTGTTTCTGTTGCTCACTCGAGGCCTGACATGGTTCTTCTTGACTTCGAGAAGCGAACGATGTTCGGTATCGAATTTTCGGCACCAGCTGACAAAAACATCATAACCAAGGAGATTGAAAAGAAAGAGAGGTATCGAGACCTTATAAGGGGGTTGCAATGATTGTATCCGGAATATGGAGAGATAAAGAAGAGGAAACGTTACACTGGAAGAGTTAGCGTTACCCTTCCCAGTTTTGTGAGATCAAAACGTGCCTAAAGAACTTTTCACTTCAAAAATAAAAAAAATATGCACTTGAATCAACAAAATGTTGGCTGTTTTAACCACAGTATATTATTATTATTATTATTATTATTTAGATAAAAATTATAAGGATTTTTTAAATTAAAATGTTGCCGATTTCACCAAAAGTTATGGTTAAATTAACCAAAAATATATAATTTTTTGGCAAATGTTTGAATAACTCAAAAATACATTTGATAAAATTGACAAAATGATTAATTCAGAAGGTTTGGTTGATTGAGCCCAACGAGTTTCGTCCACTCAACATACTTTTTTTTAGTTGTTATAATTACTTTGACACTCTAAATAAAAGCTTTGAACTGACATATTTGTTTAGTTTTTTGCTGCATTTTTCAGCCTGAGGCAATTTAAAGCTGCCGTTTTTTCTCAAGATAACTTTCTTATATTTTTTCAGTATATGGATGTAAATAATTGAATGAATAAGCCAATTTCAGTTTTTAAATTAAAATCATATTAAAAAATCGACCACTGAATTTGATAGCCTCAAGCGTTCTGAGTAAAACAGTTTTTCATTCTGTATTCAAGTGTGCGACGTGTCTCAATCATTTTCAACCTTAAAGTTCTTGCAATCTACTTTTATTTCGCAATACTTTTTACTGATCTTCTTAATTTATTTGATATCAAAAACGAAAACAAAAGAATTTAGCCCTTTTCAAGATAAGTAAAACTTATCTACTTATTTCACATACTTTAGATCATTGCGAGAAAAGTTTTATCTAACATGGAAAACTGAGTAATAAAGTATCCAGAAAGAATTGGATAAAAATAATAACGTATGTTATATAAATGCTTTTGTACAGCAAAAAACTATTTTTTGTCATTACCCTCGACTTTTGCCTATTGTTTATTGAATTTGGATAGTTTTAAACCCAAAATATACTTGAAAAAGTATCAAATCCTTTTTAAAATGAACAAAATTTAGTAAGATGTTAAAAAAAATTTATTTATTTGAGTTAATCGTAATACTAAACAAATTAATTCGAAAAAGCTAAAAAATGTTGGAAATAATTTATTTATATTTTTTATTTCAATGTCTCACCCAGATGTTTAGCTTGAGTTTGAACTATTTATGAATTACCTGAAAGATGGTTTCTGCAAAGAAACACTGAAATTAAGAACTTTTGAGTTGATGATGAGGATGGTAAAAAATGGTCAGCTTTAGGAGGTCCTAACTCATGTCCTATTGGAGCTAGATTATTGTTTAAGGACTACAAGGAAATAACCATTACTCTAAATGATATTTAAAAATTTTGTTGAAAAATTGATTAATAAACAGATGCAACCTTCAGAATTTGATTTTTTTGCCATTTTTCAAAAAGAAATCTTATTAATTTTAAGGATGATAACTCGACACCTATGAAGGATACAAGATTCTATTTTTTTATATTCTCTCAAAATTTTGTCCACTTTAATTTTTCTGTTGGATATTTTGATCTTAAATTCAGAAGAAAAGGTTAATATATGCAAATACGATTTTTGGAACTTTTTTCAAAAATATTTCCGGTAGACGTAGTGTTTATTTCTAACAAATTTGGATTGTGCATCAGAACCACCAAATAAATCGTTTGAGCAGAAAAAACGCAGCCTACTTAGTGAAAATCGTGAAAAATACACGATAAATGGACTAAGTTATTTGAATATCCTAAATAAAAAATTGATATAACAATGTCTCGAATATCTCGTAATTATTCTTATTCATTTTTTTACAAATTCGATTTTAAAGAAGATTCACAAGTTTTAATAATTTTAGGTTATGTTGGCGTTTAACATCAGAAATTTATATTTTTAGCAAAAAGTGATTTGATTTCAGAAAAATTAAAAAATGTTGTGCAACTGTAGGTTGAGCTAGCGGTTTTTGCCTACAATTTTGGTATACATGTAAAAACATATAAAAATTTTTTCATTAATTATAGATCAGAGTTAACAAACAATCACGAGCATAGTCGTTTTCTATTAACTATAATATTCAGTGAAAAAATACTACAAAAAAATATTCTAATCCATATTTAGGTAGTCATAAAGATACTCAATTTTATTACTCTGATAAAAAGATAATACATCGTTCATACACAAGGGTAAAAAGAACGTATATAATATTTCCCACTATATATTCCAAATTTCATACAACTTCACGAAGCATAGTTTGCCCACCACTATATCAAAAATGGTACACTGGGCACGAAAAGGTTAAATTTACCGTTATTCTAAGTAAAGGCATAATTTCCTACGGTCTCTTAATTCATATGCTCTCCGTTGAACACGATAGCAGTAACATATTGCTCGTGAGAATTACATGAAACGTCCAGTTCAATGTAGATTACGCTCGATTCGTGGGTCACATACAAAAGTGATTACCGCAAGTACATTCCTATTATGGTTGCTCCGATGCTCTAGAAAGCCCTTTCACGAACGATATTACTTCCTCTGTTGTAAGAGACTGGAAAGCTTTCCATCAGCATTTAGTTAACTTGATGCCTATATGTCACTAGAATTGCATCCTCTGTACTTTACAGAATGTCACTGAGTCATTGTACATATAGTCACCTGGAACTGAGGCTGACTGCGCTTACAAGCTGAAATACGTGTTTTAATCAACACACATCCTTAGGGATCACCGTCATTCCCCGGGACATCTTATTTTTCTGGGTGCACTAGAATTGGACCAAAACTGTCCCGGCCCATCAGAAGTACGAATATGAAACTATGAATTATTTTACACAAGCAAAATTGTATTGTTCGACATAGTAAAATAAAATATTACACTTTAGAAATTAAATTTGGAAGATTTATATTTTATTTAAAAAGAATGTTTCATAGATACACAGTAAGCCCCAGGAATAAATTTTATCTTTCATAAAAATCAAAACGTTGCATCACGTTTATCTAACGAAAGATAAAATTTATCTGAAAAAGAGATCAAATTTATCTGAAAAAAGATCAAGCTTATTTGACTTAAATATTTTTTGACATAGGTTATATGTTAGACGGCTGCGTCTATTTTTACAAAAAAAAAAATCCTTCATAAATTTCAAAATCCTTGCGGCATTTAATTTTAATTATTCTCACTTTATTTCACTAATTTTTAACCCAAAAATCACTCACCTACACTTACTGAATACACAGTCTGCAATTTGGTTAGTTTATACCAAACAGTGTTTGTTTACAATTTTTAAAGTCTACATCAGGGTCGATAGAAAACTGAAGATTTGTTCAACGAAAGTAAGGGACTGAAGTTGGTTGAGTGTTCTTACTCAGACAACTTCAGTTCCTTACTTTTGTCTGACATATAACCTATGTCAAAAAAATATTTACGTCAGATAAATTTTATCTTTTTTTTCAGATAAATTTTATCTTTCGTTTGATAAATGTGATGCAACGTTTTTATCTTTTTGAAAGATAAAATTTATTCCGGGGTTTACTGTGTAAAATCTAATCTATCATTAATAAAAATTAAACAGTATGGATCGAAAATATGAGGCCAATATATAATTTTAAAAATCGGATTAATTGATTCATGTTGTTTAAATAGAAAACAAAATACTATTCATATTATTATGTCTTAATAAATATTTACAAATTCGTATTATTTTTTTTTCATTACTTAACAAATAAAATCAAATTCATAAAAATGCAAGGTGAATAAAAAAAAATGAAAATGAATTGAAAATAATTGAAAAATATGAACAAATTTCATTAGATTCAGGAACTTTCAAATAATCTTAGAAAAATGTAGGGAATTCAAAAGGATTTCATGAATTTCCTAAAAATTTAAGGTAATGTTAAAAGACTTCACGATCAAAGAAATAAAAAGTTTTTAAAATAAAAAGAAATGCATTGAATTAAGTTGAATTCATTAAATTTAAAATAATTAGAGTGGTTAAAAAAATTCAAGAGAATTCCAAAGAATTTAAAAGATTTCAGAGTTTTCAAAAGAGTTCAAATAAATTTGAATGCTTTGTTTAAATCGGAAAAAATCTATTTATTTCAGTAAAATGTCAGTGAAGTTAAAAGAATTCAAGAGAAATGAAAAGAACTCGATGAAATTTATAAAAAATTAAGCTGAAATTGAAAAGCAATCAAGTCGATTGAAAACAATTCAAAAATATAAAAAAATTGATTGAATTTAGAAGATTTAAAATAAGTTTAGATTATTTAGAATAATTGAAACGGCAATTAAAAGAATTGATGAAATGCCTACGAATATGTAAGGTGAGTTAAACTTTTAGCGGGCGCGCTATCGCAAAATTTACGACAACTGCACAAATACCCCTGCCAAACAAGTACCACTTATTATTATGCGCTGAGCTTCCACCTATTCCAAGATCATTCTTTCTTTGAACTCTAGGCTGACGATTTTTCAAACAATTTTTTGTTATAAGCACCTATATCTGTAAGTATATTACGCATCCTGTACTATTTTCTCTGATTTTTTCCACGTTTATATTGTTCTACAGTGGGTCCGAATCGCCAAAGGCTGGCCAAATGTGTAAAATGATTAGGGATTGTTTTTGGAGGTTGCTGAATATTATTGTGAGGCTGGAAACATAATATGGGGTTTTGTAAAGGTGACACTTGAGACTATTTTTTTTTTAAATTTTAAGGCTGTTTTACGTGACGGCACTTTGGAATTGTTTTGTTAAAATTGATAGTGGTGAATTTCAATGGGTTGTCGAATATTATTGATAGTTTGGAAACCAAACATAGAGCCTTATGAAGGGGAGTTGTGCGACTATTTTCAATTAAAAAACTTTATGGCTGTTTTACATGTACATACTTTTGAATTGGTTCGTTAAAAGTGATAGGTTTGAATTTTAAGGGTTGTTCAATATTATTGATAGGTTCAGAACATAACCTGGGGCTTTAGGAAAGTGACCCGGGGCTTCTGTTTCCAGTTAAAGAATTGTTTGGTTGTTTCAAATGGAAACACTTTGAAATTGTTTCGTTAACTTGGATAAACCTGAATGACGTAGAATTTACAACAATCGCTCGCTCAAGGTAAATTACAGGGCGCGCCCGCTGAAAGGTTAAAAAGACTTCAGGATTAATTAAAAAGAAACTTTTTAAAAATGCACTGAATTGAGTAAAATTGAGTGAATGTAGAAGAATTCAAAAGAATTTAGGATAAATTAATAAGAATTTAAGGCGAATGCCAAATAAGTTGCAAAAACGATTGAAAAATCTCTTAAAAACTTTGAAACCCTACGAAATGCCTCACTTATTGTCAACATATATATATATATATATTGGCTACATTTTACGTTATTAGAGCATAATTATAGAAATCTAAGGAATATAATTGTTTAAACAATTCATTATGCCTTATAAACATGTATTATATCTTACGACTTTGAGTAATGTAAGTTCCGGTTTTTCTAAAATTTTGAGCTTTTCCTTTACTTTTTAGTTCTCTACGATTGATAAATATTAATATTGATTCATACAAAAATGCTTAGTGTTAAATTGTTTACGCATTATTAACAATAAAAGCAATAAAAATTTGTTTAAACATATTCTATTTTTATTTTCTTAATGTTTTCTGTGCTCTATGTTTTAAGTGAAAAGTTGACAAAAAGTGGACAATTAAAGGAAAAACTGTAACCTTATAGCATTCATTTCAGAGAATATTGTTATAGATAATAACAAATTGTCTAAATAATTATTTCTGTTAAAAAAACCATACTTTCTACATCTATTCGAAGAGAAGGTCGCTGTACAAATAACTAAATGTTCAAATAATTATTTTTGTTAAATACAATTTATTATTACTACATTATTAATGAAAAATTGACAAAAATTTGAAAATTGAAGAAAACCCGCAACTTTCTAACATTATTAAAAAAGTTTTATTGAAAATAATATTAAAATTGTTTAAACTATCATGGTTTTCAATTATGAATCATTATTACCTCGCTCTAAATAAAAGTGGAAAAAAGTAAGAAAAAACTGCATTCTTCTAGCATTCTTTTCAGAGAATATTCTTGCAAATGATCATAAATTGTTTAAACAATTATTTATGTTGAATTTAATTGATTATTCCCTCAATCGAACTGAAAAGTTTAAAAAAGAGTTTAAGAACTCTGAAAAACTGCGATTTTCTGTATCTATTCTAAGAGAAAGCTGCTAAAATTATAACAAATTGTTTAAACAATTTATGAAAACATTATCATTGAAAAGTCGTATTTTATGTACATATTAGAAATTATATGCATGGAAATTCGAAAACCCAGTTATATATATAGGTAAACATGAGGTAAACATGAGGTACGTCGATTGTTCAATTCGAACGCACGCATTTTCCTTGGGTCCTCTCTGATCCCATGGGACCCATTCTATACCTCGGAACCCCCCTTATCCTATGTGACATCACTTAGCTTTCGAGACCCTTCTTATCCAATTGGCTAAGAGGGTTTAATTGGGGCCTTTCTTTCATATTCCACGCAACCCTTTCTATCCCTCCGGACATACCCTCTATTCTTCACGACCTCCTTATCGATCGATATCACCTTATCACTTCTTACCTTACCGATATCATGTATTGTTCAATTCTAGAAAGTTATGTTGATCGTTATGGAGGGTTGTTATTTTCTGATGCTAGAAGATGTTTTTAGCGAATGCTAATGGTTGTAATTTACCGCTGTCAGGTATTTGTGTTGATTGTTGCTAACGGTTAATATTAAACGGTGCTAGGTGGTTTTTGTTGACCGTTGCTAAGTGTTATTATTGTATGTTGATAGCAAGTTTGATCGATCGTTGTCAAGGATAGCTATAGTCGGTTGCTAGGAAATATCATGAGGCATTGCTTAGAATTATTATTTTGCGTTATTAGGTACTTGTATTGATAGCTGCTCAGGGTTGTTATTAGCCGTTGCTAGGACATTTTGTTGAACGTTGCTAAATGAGTTATTGTATGTCTATAGAAAGTTTTATAGACAGTTACTAAGGGTTTTCATTGAACTTTATGAGGCATTTGTATAAATTCTTTATACAGGTTGTTATTAACCATTGCTGTGAAATGTTGTTAGCCGCTGCTAAGAGTTGCTATTGAACCTTATTAGGCATTTGTATTGATTGTAGCTAAGGGCTAAGGGATGCCATTGACCGTAGCTAGGGCTTGTTATTGTCCCTTTCTAGAGAGTTATATTAATCTTTAATAAGGGATGCTTATTGTCCGTTGCTAGGTGATGCCATTACAAAATTTTAGGAGTATTGTTGACCGTTTCTAGGAGTTGCTATTAAGAGTTGCTAAGGGCTGATGTTGACCTTTGTTAAGGATTGTTGGTATCCGTTGCTCGGGAGTTGTATCAATCGTTGTCCAAGGCTGCTATTTATTCCATAGACTGTACCTGATAATTCGTATCGCTTGTTATTAAGGGGAATGAGAGAGGGAGTGATAGGGAAGGGGGAAGATTTAAACATCTTAATAAACTGCTAAGCCCTTTTTATAAGCACTTGGCGCTATCCTTGATTTTTTTTTGGTGATCAATCCGAAACAATTTTGTCTTTTTCCGGAAAAAAGAAATACCCTATTCTTTCCGAACCGCATGACATTAACCCGTGCTCCCGGGCTTTTACAATTGACATGTGTTTTCAAATGGAAAAAGCTCAGTTTTCGAAAAAGTACAAAAAATTTGCTTGTTATTAACTTTTGGTAAATAAAAATTAAGTACCTTGTTCAAAAATGTTTAAAGAATAATTTACACTCAGTAACTTTTAATTTTGACACTACAATTTCCTTATATTGTGCTTAGAAACTGCCCCAAAGTATGCAAAATAGCTATTTTATGTAAAATTCATGCAAGAGACAGTATTCATAAGTTTCTCTACAAGAATTGTTTTTGCTCGGTAATTAATAATTTTTAATGTATTTTAACTAAGTTTCAATTAATTCAACGAATTTTATGTATATAAACAATCTTTTTTTCCCCTTTAAATGGTGAAAACTTATTATTTGTCGGGATAAATAATATAGTTGACGTATTTTTAAACTAATATTTTAATTTAACATATTTTGTAATTGTTTAGAAAAATTCTATTTGTATAATTTTTTCCAGGAATTCGTGAAAAGATATTATTTTCTAGTATTATCAAAGCACTTAGAGAATGTTAAGAGTTATTTTGTTTGTCAAAGATATTTCGCAATTATTCAAACAAAATCACCTGCTCTTTTTCATAAGAAAGATAGAAATAATTAAAGTTTTTAAATCTTTTACAATATGTCGTTTATTGTAATCAGTATCTTCTCATTTCAACGAAAGTGATCTGAAAAATAACTTGAAATAATGCAGCTGAAGAACTTGTTTTCAAAAATTATTATTTTTCAAACAAATAGGACATAAGTTCTTAAATAATAAAATACGGAACAGTATGCGACAGAGTCTAAAAATAAAAAAAAAATATTTTTATTCCTACTGCGAAAAAGTGCAAATTAGGATTAATAATTGTTAAAATAAATGCACACAGTCATTCACAAAAATACTAATATCACAATGCATTAACGGTGTCACTCATACCAAAAATAGTAGCTTTTTAAGATTTACAGAGGAAAAATTTGTTTCAAAAAATAAATATCATTTAAATAATAATGATTTGCGGAAAAAATGTTTTATCAAACGAAAATTGTTTCAAATAATGCCAAATTTCATTTACAAAAAATGCTAACATTAAAATTCGTTGATTGTGTTATCAATCACATAAAATAATAATTTTTCACGATTAGCAGATAACAAAATTTTTACAAAGTGACTAATCTTTAATTTACAAAAAGTTAATAACAAGTATTGTTTTCCGTTTTTCCATGATTAAGCTTTTTCCATTTCAAATCCCATATTATTTTCGACACTTGTAGCCACGCATTATGGTTGAACTTTTAGCAAATAAGAATATTTTTTTCAGGACCAACAAAAAACTAGGAGGAGGGATCAAATCTAAGATTTAACCTGTTATCTATCTATCTATCTATCTATCTATCTATCTATCTATCTATCTATCTATCTATCTATCTATCTATCTATCTATCTATCTATCTATCTATCTATATATCTA
>NC_046658.1:82496630-82512846 GCF_010883055.1 Belonocnema kinseyi | reverse complement strand
AAGATAACGCCATTGTCATGACTTGTTTTCTCTTCTTTTCTTTTTGTTTATTTTCGCTGGATCTCCGCATTATTGTGATTTATTTCTTTGCCAGTGCAGCTCAGTGCTCATAAACTGCACTTTCATCCTAATGGTTCTTCTTCTAATCTAATGGGTACTGTATATTCTGCTTTGTACGTACTGAGCCCCCAAACACTTTTTCTGGAAGGTTTGATTTTCGTTCTTTAAAATATAGTAGCAAATAGAGTAATAGCGTTTTCTACTTTATTTCTGTTCCCTTTTAACTCAATAGCAGTTGATTAAAATTAGCGAAATTCTCGACGCTCTAATGCCCAGTAGGAATGCAGTAAATGTGAATGCTGATGGAATTTTTGTGGGTTATGGGTAACTCGTATTCCTCGAATAAATCGAGTTTTGTGTTTAATAATGAGTTCGAAATAGAAACAATTGTAAATGAGGATATGGAAAATGTGGTTTTTCATTAATTTTTTCATCACAGGATGTTTTAACTTATTAGGGTTGGCTGACTTCCTATGAACTTTTAAATATGGAAATTGAAATTATCGATCCAATCTTCTCCTTTGGCCTCTAGCCTTTGATTCTATTGCCCCATAATCTATGATTTCTGACCCCTTATTTTTGAATATTGTTCTATAGGCCAATAACAATAGTGTAAATTATCTTTAACCTGTTTTGTTTTTCAGTGTTGTTACTGATTATGCAGTTACCTTGCTGTTTATAGAAATTTTAAGATAAATCTACAAAATATTAATGAAAAGTAATACGAAATTAACAAATTTTCTTGAAAAAATATGCTAGCTAATACTTAATATGTTTGCGAAAGGATTTTAAAAATTAATTAATTACAGATTATTTAATTAAAATTAATTACAGGCATCCCATGAAAATTTTAGATGAAAGCTAAAATATTTCATTATTGCCGACTATGGTGACACTTTTTTAACGATTGTTAATACAGTCATAAGAAAATTAAAAACGAAGGTACGCTAAAAAACAGAACGCGAAAGAATACTTAGGTCTTTTTTAATTGTTAGATCTACTTTGAATATTTTTTTAATTATTTCGAAATTGGTGTTTTGATTGTCAACGCTGGTCGAAATTTAGGTCCAAATTGATAAGATAAAGGGCTAATTATTGAAAGTTATCAAAGATACTTTTTTTAATGGAAATGTGCACAACCCGGAATAAAAATTGTAGACAAAAGATATTTATTTAATAATAATATTTTTAAATTTTCTGATTGGTTCTAAAAATCTTTTAATACAATAGAAAATAGGACAGTGTCAGATTATAACATATCCGCTTGCATTGACTCAAATATTTATTTGCACTACAAATATGATTCTTGACATTTGAACTTGTTGTTTTTTCTACTTTACGTGTGAAATATTTGAAAAGAAAATACTTTAGCTGTTTTGTAACGTTTCATAAAAAAGTCATATAATCAAAATTTGACCATTTTCACCTAAATTCGGTGAGCGCAGAATAATTATTTTCGACGAGCCTTGAAAATACACGTATTAAATTCTGATACTTATAAAATCATCTTTTATATTACCATCAACTGAAATAATTTGATGACACTTTTCGTATTCACTTTGAAGGAAAATTTGAGTTTTTCTTAAAGTTGTATGTCAAGTTCTTATAAAAATATGTCAAATAACTGATATGATATTATTATTGTTCCTAACATAAGCAGACAAATTTTAATAAAATGATTTAAAATGCTCGGCACAAGGATGGCAATGTAAAAGGAAACAATTCTATATGCATAAAAGTTTAATGATACATTTTCATGATAATGCAAAAAGAGGAAGAACAGAACATCATTAAAAAAGACAAAACTCATTACGCTTGTTCTCATTAAAATATAATGTTTTTCCTAATAAAATTTTTACACAATTGAATTAAAAATTATAACATTTTTCAACTCATTCGATTAATAATTGTTTATTTTAAAATACTATTAAGGTACAAATCTAGGTTGATACATTTTTGAACCGAGGTCGGGTGTGTTATCTATAGTATCTACAACTAAAAAGCAATCACGAATTTGTAGCCAGTCATATCGGTTATTTCAAACTAATTTACATTCTCCGCACACACAAAAATTCTGTAAAATAAAAATAAAATCAATTTTATCATTAATCCGACAGAAGAATATTGAAGAATTGTTAAAATAAATATTTGTGCCTTTTTGCTAAAAATTGATAAAAAGATGAATTTTGTTTATTATGGACCAAGATAAACGAACTTTCAATCCAGAAGGACGATTTTTCACAAAAATAGTATAATGTGCGACCACGAAAAATGACTGTAATAACAGAGTTGAATTACCAACAGCTAAATTTAACTTTAAAGAAAATGTTTGATGAATTTTCAATAAAGAATATTAACTTTCTACTAAAAGACGAATTTTCAGTAAAATAATGGAATTCTAAGTTGAATAGTAAAATGGTCAACTCAGAAAGAGAAGTTGACAACCAAAAATGAAACAGTTTAATTTTGAGTCAGGAATCTAATTTCGATCGAGAGACAAATTAATTATCAATTAGCTTAATTGAGCGAAAAAAGATTACTTTTATCCAAATTTTATATCGTATTTATATGCGAGGACAAGAATATATATTTAAGCAAGAGCATTAATTTTCTACAAAGACACATACTTTTAGCAAAATACATTACTTTTCTAGAATGATACAATGTTTAACAAAATGTATGAATTTTCTAACAATTTGTTTAATTTTCAATCAAATAGAATAATTTTCTAGCAAATTGATGAATTTTCAAGCAAGAATACGTGTTATCTATAAAAAGGTTGAATTTTCCACTCGAAAATATGAATTCTACAAAAAGAAGTTAATTTAGGACAAAAAATTAACTACGATAGTGAAATTTTAAACACAAGAAATTAGTTTTTTAGGAAGTAGTTTAAACAGAGAGTTGCATTTTTTACCAAAAAAGATAAACTTGCTACCCAGAAGATTAATTTTCTACCCAAAAAGACGAATTTTTATCAGAATACATGAATTTTGAGGGAGAAAAAAGAAATTTTAAATATAAATATAAATTTTCAACCAAAAATGAAATATTTATATTTGTAGTGAAAAAAATTAGATTTCAAACAAGGGAAAATAAATTAATACCAAAATAGTTTAATTTTTAATCAGAGAGATAAATTTTCAACTAAAATACTGAATCCTTAAAAAATGAATTTTCAAGAAAAGATTTTGAAATTCAACCAGAGTTAATTTTTAGCGTAAATAAATTAATTATCAACCTGAAATGTAACTAATTTTCAAAAAAATAGTTACATTTTCCACCAAAGAGACGAATCTTAAAAAAAGAATTCTTAACACCTCAGTTCATCCATGTTTTGCAATTTTAAACCAAAAAAGATTACTTTTTAAGAAAATTGTAGCATTTTCAACAAATTCATTAAACTTTCATCCAAGCAGATGCATGTAGAAAAATTATAATTTTTTAACCTAGAAGCTTGATTTTATACCAAAAAGGTAGGATTTTTATCAAAACACATGAATTTTCAACTAAAAAAGATCGGTTTTTAACCAAAAATGAAATATTAACATTTTCTTTGACAAAAAATATTTTTTAACCAAAGAAAAATGAATTAAAAAATACTTTAATTTTTTACTAAAGGAATGAACCTTCAACCAAAAAAAAGAATTTTCAACAAAGCATTCCAACATTCAACTATGTATGCAGTTACATTTGCACACCAAACAAGATGACTTTTCAACATAGTAATTCTATTTTCAACAAAATAATTACATTTTTAACCAAATAGTAGAATTTTTAACGAAATAAAATGAATTCCCAATTGAAAATTTAACGTTAGAATTTTCAACAACAAAAATTAACGTCTATCAAGCATGTTGGGATTTTCGTATTGGATTCTGATAATATAGTTAAGATTTACGCGAATAATCGAGAAAAGGGCAAATTTTCTTGAAAACAGAGGAAAAAATCATAATTATTTTAGAAAGAGGAAAACCATCAATGGGCAACATGTCATTTGTTTCATTAAGCTTCCGTCTAAGTCAATATTTACATTATATTGACGCTCTCAAATTAATAAAAGAATGTCTTTAGAATTTAATTAGGATTAGTTTAATTAGGAACTAGTATCAAATAGTTTTAATTCATTATACATTGTTCGATTGACGTTCATACAAAATTATATTTACTTTTCGTATTTGGAAAATACGTAAGATAGGAAAACAGAAAATTTAAAATTATTTTTTACTAAATACATAAAACCTAAAGAATTAAAAAAATATTTCTGTCTCCTCCGCAAATAAAAATTATGAGGAAACTCTAGAATTTGGTGCAGTCCCTTCGAGCTTAATGTAGGTCTATATGTCTGAACCGTTAGATTTACCCTGGTATGGTGTGACTCAGGGTGGAGCCTGAGTGCAGCTGCAGCTGAGAGTAAAAGAGGGTAGCGAAGGGATCGATAGGGTGCGCGGTGCAATACGATTCTTCGAATTCTGCTTTTCTTTTTTTACTTTTTTTTTTATTTCTTTCTTTGCCCTCTCGAAGAAGATTGGACTCGATTAAAATCTGCCATAAATCAACGTGCTGCTCTCGAAGGTTTGTAGATTCGTTCATGAAAACTGCCTTCGTAAAAGGTCAAAGAAAAGTACAATTGTAGCTGGATAGACTGGATAAAAAGAATAATCTCTCTTTTCTAATATAATTTTTAAAAATGGTTATTTTCTTCTATTGAGATTATGGTTCTATGATTCAAAGGAACCAAATAAATTCAAGAAGTTAAATAAATTTTTTGTTGAGCCTGTATAATTTATTTTTATTTAATGATAAATCCTTTATAGACAAAATGCGCAAATTTAATTATTCTAAAGTTTGCAAACAGATAAATTGATGGGTGAGAATATAAAATTTTTTCTGCTGTATATAGAGAGGATAGCAAATTGTTTAATTGTTCATAAATCGATATCGGCAGGTCGCGGAATGATTACCCGTGTGAAAAATGTTTGCATGGCTCAAGCATGGCAAGACACTTGGAAATATCTGGCTAAAGCATGGGTCACGGCTGAATGGCAGCATGGCGCAAGCCTTGATCCTGTCCGTTTCCCATCCTTAGGACACAGTAACCACAAATGAATATTCTTAAGAACGTGTAAGTGTCAAAGAAAATGAGCTTGCATTAAAAATGAACATCTTATGTTTGCCAAAAACCGAAACATCTCTAAATGGTAAGTTTATTACCCGGCTGCACTCGGTCGCACACCAGGTAGTTTAGCATGTATTCTACGAAAACTTTGAAAAAATTTTAATTGTGCCAATTGCACCAGATAGAGCACCAGGTAGTATAATACGTATTCTACGAGAACTTTTAAAAAATTTCAATTTTGTGAATGATGAAAACAACTCCAAATGGTGAGTTGACGACCCGGGTGCACCAGGTCGCACCCCAGGTATCTTAAGACGTATTCTACGAGAACTTTTTCAAAATTTAGATTGTTCAATAGCCAAAATAACTACAAATTGTGAGTCAACAATCCGGGTGGGTAGAGCACCACGTAGTTTAATACGAATTCGACGAGAATTTTTTAAAAATTTAGATTGTTCAAACAGACAAAATTACTAAAAATTGTGAGCCGACGATCCGGGTGCATCGGGTCGAGCACCAAGTAGTTTAATAGGTATTCTACGAGAACTTTTTACAAATTTAAATTTTGTGAATGATGAAAACAATTCCAAATGGTGAGTAACGACCCGGGTGCGCGAGGTCGCACCTCAGGTTTGTTAGCAAGTATTCTGTGAGAAATTTTTCAACATTTAGATTGTTCCAACAGCTAAAATTACTCAAAATAGTGACTCAATAATCCGGGTGCAACGGGTCGAGCACCAAGTTGTTTAATAAGTATTCTAAGCGAACTTTGTAAAAATTTAAATTTTGTGAAAAACGAAAACAGTTCCAAATGTTTAGTCGATGACCTGGGTGCACCAGGTCGCGCCCCAGGTATTTTAGCACGTATTCTACGAGAACTTTTTCAAAATTTAGATTGTTTTAACGGCCAAAATAACTAAAAATTGTGAGTCGACAATTCGGGTGCACTAGGTCAAGCACCATGTAGTTTAATACGTATTCGACGAGAACATTTCAAAATTTATACATTTTAAATAATGAAAACAGTTCTAAATTGTCAGTCGAAGACCTGGGTGCACCAGGTCGCGCCCCAGGTATCTTAGAACGTATTCTACGAAAACATTTTCTAAATTTAAATTGTTTTAACAGCCAAAATTACTAAAAATTGTGATTCGATGATCCGGGTACACCAGGTCGAGCACAAGGTATTTTAATACTATTCTACGAAAACATTTGACAAATTTAAAGTTTGTGAATAATGAAAAAAAAAATTGAAATGGTTAGTCGACGACCCGGGTGCACCAGATCACGCCCCAGGTCAACACTAATTTTCAGTAATTTTGGCTGTTGGAATAATCTGACTTTTGAAAAATGTCTCGTTGAATACGTGCTAAACTACCTGAGGTGCGCCCTGATTCACCCAGGTCACCGACATACCATTTGGAATTGTTTTCATTATTCAAAAAATTTAAATTTTTAAAAAGTTCTCGCAGAATACTTATTACACTACCTGGTGCTCGATCTAGTGCACCCGGATCGCCGACTCACAATTTTTAGTAATTTGGGCTGTTGAAACAATCTCAATTTTGAGAAAGTTCTCGTAGAATACGTGATAAGATACCTGGGGCTCGACCTGGTGCACCCGAGTCGTCGACTGACTATTTGGAATTGTTTTCATTATTCACAATATTTAAGTTTTTTTAAAGTTCTAGTAGAATACGTATTATACTACCTGGTGCTCGATCTAGTGCACCCGGATCGTCGACTCACAATTTTTAGTAATTTTAGCTGTTGAAACAATCTAAATTTTGAAACAGTTCTCGTAGCATACGTACTAAGCTACCTGGGGCACAACCTGGTGCAACCGGGTCGTCGACTGACCATTTGGAATTGTTTTCATTATTCACAAAATTTAAATTTTTAAAAAGGTCTCGTAGAATACGTATTATACTATCTGGTGCTCGATCTGGTGCACTCGGATCGTCGGCTCACAATTTTTATTAATTTTGGCTGTTTGAACAATCTTCATTTTGAAAAAATTCTCGTAGAATACGTGCTAAGCTACCTAGTGCGCGACTAGATTTACACGGATCGTCGACTTACTAATATGGTAGTTGTTTTGGCAATTGGCACAATTTAAATTCTTAAAAAGTTCTCGTAGAATAAATGCTACAGTACCTGGTGCGCGAACCGGTGCACCCGGGTAGCGAACTTATAATTTAGAGACATGTCGGCTATTGGCAAACCTAATATTTTTATTTTTAACTCAGGCTAATTTTCTCTGACACTTACATGTTCTTAAGAATATTCATTTGTGTTTAACGTGTCCTAAGCATGGGAAACGGACAGGAGCGAGGCTTGAGCCACGCTGCCATTCAACCGTAAACTATGCTTCAGCCAGATATTTCCAAGTGTCTTGCCATGCTTGAGCCATGCAAACTTTTTTCACGCGGGTATTAAATAGGTCAATCGATCGATATGTCTTCTCAAAATAAATAAATGCTCTCATCTGGGCAAGAAAGTTTTTCTAATGTAGACGAAAAAGAGATTACAAAAGATCGAGATTGGAGAGTGGTAGAAGGTTCTGAAATAGGTCAATCGATAAGTCTCGGAGACCCCTATATATATAAGTAGTAAATATAGGTCAAAATTTGTACACTATTCCAGACTTCACACTCTTTCAAATTTCCTCCATTTCTCTTTTATTAAGAATTAGACTTTTCCTCTATGTTTTCAAGAAACTTACCCTTTTTATTGGGTTTTCACTTAATTGCGAACTACATTAGTAGAATCCAATAAAAAAATCCAACTCTAGTTTTTGTTGAAAGTTAATTATTTTTTGTTGACAAGTCTACTAACACACATTTTTGGCTTAGGATTCATCTATTTTATGTAGAAATTCTACTATTTGGTTTAAGCTGTAATTGATAAAAAGCCCTTTTTTTGTCAAAAATTTAACTCTTTCGTTGAGCATCAAACTGCATTCTAGAAAATTTATCCTTTTTATTTAAAATTTGAACTATTAGGTTAAAAGTTAAATTTTTTGTGGAAAATATAACTATTATGTCAAATACTTGCAGTTTTTAGTTGAATTTGGGTATTATTGATTTACAATAATGATACTCTTCGGTTTAAATATCAACTATTATATTTCTTTTTAAGGACTTCAACTGTTCGATTAAAAATTATCTTTTATTTTGTTAAAATTTCAACAATTTGGTTAAAAATAATCTTTTTTGACTAACCATGATCCTTGTAATTAAAAATGTATATATTAGGTCTTGAAAGTAAACTGTGTTTAAGAACATCGGTTTTTTTAGCATTAAAATCGAATATTTGATACAAAATTCATATTTCTTGGTAGAAAATATTTTTTAGTTGAAAAGTGATCTTTCTTAGCGGAAAATGTTTTTTTTGTGCCTGAAAATTCATTTTTTCAGTTTTAAAAGTCAACTATTTCCGCAAATATTAGATTATTTTGTACTCTAAAATCTACTAGTGTAACAATCTTAAGGTCGAATAATGCCCTATTAAATTAAAATTTTGTTGTTGTTCAATTGACGTTTTTAGAAATCTCCTTTCATATACAAAGGCAAAAAAGAGGGGCTGCAGTAAAAAAACTATATAATCGACATTTGTATTGAAAATAATTTTGTATTTATTGATGATTATTTTTTTAATTATTGTCATTTAATGAGTATAAATATATTTTTTCTTATTTGTTCGGATACTTTTTTCATATCAAATCTTTTTGATTATCATTCAGCATCCCTATATCTTGAAACATGCATTTTATTTTTGCAAAACATTAAATTTTGTTTAATCGCTATCCAAATCCGATTTTAATAGTCTGTAAACTGTAAATCTAAAAAATCTCGGTCGATTTCCTCGGAGTCCTCTAACTTCTTTAAATCAAACTTTATTAACGCCTATTAAGGATTTTAGTAACTCGGAATCATTATTTAATTTTACGTTCAAACTAAAAACTGAATTTTTATCGGATTCCGCAGTCAAGAATATCACAATTTTAAGTTATTCTTACATTGAGATTGTCCATTTCCATATCGATTTCCATGAATTTGGATAACTTTTTTGGTTCCAACTTTTTTGGCCGCAATTCAGCAAAACTTTGGCTTGAGCGTGCACATATGTTTTATATTGAAATAGTGACTTCGATTTTACAGAATGTTTTTGCTCTCTTTTAAAACATACACAATTAGTTGATTATACATTTTATAAAAATAAAAATGAAACACTCTCAAGTAAAAAGAATGTAAAGCATTGGGGCTAAAATTAATGTTTTCCTTAGATTTGAGATTTCTGACTCAAAATTTGAAATATTTCTATTAGGTCAGGTAATTTGAAAGATTGAGCACAAACGCGTTTCTCGTTATTATTTGAAAACAACGTACAGGACGAAATTGACATAGGGAGATTTCTAATAACGGTGAAAGTAAAGTTTTTTAATTTTTAAGTTTACTTATCGGATTGATTATTTTTTAAGTTAAACTTTTTCTCGTCATTTCGGAAATTAGTAATATAAAATA
The DNA here is from genome assembly GCF_010883055.1 of Belonocnema kinseyi. NCBI lineage: Eukaryota > Metazoa > Arthropoda > Insecta > Hymenoptera > Cynipidae > Belonocnema > Belonocnema kinseyi. The sequence goes on along the minus strand of NC_046658.1, from coordinate 82,503,141 downwards.
GGTATTCTCAGTTTTTAATAAAATTAGTAAATAAATTATGAATTCCCGTCCGATGTAGTAAAAACGCCTGTTTGATTTTTGAAATTGCAGCTATCTCGTTAGGCGATCAATGACTCTTCCTCCTGCCTATTTTAGGACAGCATCATATGTGCAGTCTGACCCTTGTGCACCCCCGTGGTGATGGCAGGGAGACCCCTACCACCAGTGCACTGTTATTCCTCTAGTCTTTCCCTTACTCGGTAAAACCTATATCCATAAAGTAATTAATTCTATGAGATAATAAAACCTTGTTTTGAAGAGACCACCTTTTATACGATGATTCATAGATATAGCTTTTCCCGAGTTAGGAAAACACTATAGACTGCTGTGGCGTTGTCTGTCGTCACCACGGGGGATCCACAAGGGCCAAACCGTGCATGCAATCTGGCCTTGAAGCAGGTGTGAGGACGAGTCGTAGACTGCCATTATCGTTTGTTTACTCAGCACTGATTAACTTTTTTTATTGGAATTCTTTTCGCCTCCACTCAGCCACTAATAGTCTATGAATCAAATGGTCATTTTTAACCAAAATTATATTTTAATTTTATAGTACGTTTTTTCTCTCAGCTGACATACCTTCCATTGTTAAGTGATAATCTTATTTGTATAGGCCATTCCATTTACGAACGATAAATAACAATACTGAACTCATCGTCATTTAAAACACTTGCCCCTGCTATTTATAGTTTTATAAGGTGCTGAAAGTTCCAACATTTCCCCTTTCCATTTCACTAGCCGAGTATCGATTACTTCATGGATAACGCTTTTCTCCAGTAAAGAAAGCACTAGAGAGGTAACAGTGCGCTGGTGGTGTGGGGCTGCCTTTCATCACCACCGGGAATCCACAATACACAAGGGCTGGGCTGTGCGTACAATCTCGTCCTGAAGCAGGTGTGAGGACAAGTCGTGGACTGCCCGTCGTGTTCGCTTACGGGGAAATGGTTGACTTTTTTATTGAAACTATTTCCGCCATCACTCAACAACTAATACTCAAAAATTCTAATTCTCTGTTTTTATTTAGAATTGAATTTTAATTTGATAAAGCGTCTGTTGTCTCTCCTGAAAATAATTCCATGAATTAATAATAACCACATTTTGAAGATGCTGCCCCACTTACGAACCATGTAGAATATTTTTTAACTTAAAGTTGTTTAAAACACTTTCTCCTGCTATCTATAGTTTCAAAAGGTGTTAAAAGTTCGAGGGGTTAGTCACTGAGAAATTTCAGATAGCTGCGGTGGAAGTCTTAGGAGAAATCTTTGAGAAACTCTTAGAAATCTTTTAAATTTTTTGCCCAGAATGGAGCATTCAAACAACGAAGCGTTCACACATTAACACTTTCGTGATGCACAGGCTGCTTCGGCGAGACGAAGTAACGGCCGGCGAGTTTAGCTGAGTCTGATTTATCCTCTAGAGTCCCGATCTCGAGAAATTTTGGAATTCTGGGCAATCTCAGAAATCTCAAAGAAATCTTAGCGCTCTCTATGCGAATGCGATTGAGACGGCCACATTCATAGTTTTAAGATTTCCAGATTTCTAAGTGAGTAGCCCCTCGTAGAAGTTCCAACATTTTCTCTTTCTATTCCACCAGCCGAGTATCAGTTACTTGATAGATATAGGTTTTCCTGAATAAGAAAGCCACTGGAGAGATAGTAACAGTGCATTGCCGGTTGTAGACTGCCTATCGTCATCATAAAGGATCTACAAGGGCCAGGCCATGTGCACAATCTCGTCCTGAATTAGGTGTCAGGACCGATTGAGTTTTTCTAATCAAACTCTTTCCACATTCATTTAGCAACTAATAATCTATAAATCTAATTCTCAGTTTCTAATCAAATTGAAATTCATGTTTTATAGAATTTTTGTTTTTTCATCCTTCGATTGTTTAACTTAAAACGTGTTTCAAAATGTGAATGAGCAAATGCTATCGGCTGCATTGCAGTTTATAGTGAACTGTGTGGAGTTTCAGTTACAAGAGTTGAGTAGAGACATTCAGTGAGTAACTAAATTCAGAATAGTCGAGTACTTCAGTGCCTTTAATATTCCAAGAGCGTACGCTAAAGGTGAAGAAACTCCTGAGCCTCTGTTGCATTAGAATGAGTTCTTGTAGTAGCGAATTCAGCAGCCACCTACTGCAACTACCTACTGCTACTACGGCATCAGCTAATAATAATAGTGAGGCGAGAGTGAACGAACGGCAAAGAAAATAATGCAACAAGTGTAGCAGTGTCTGCGCCAGCGTTCTGCATCAGCGTTACCGGAATAGTGAAACGTGTGAGTATAGCTGAACTCAAGCCGCCTTATCCTTAAAAGTAGATGTCTCTCCGAATTTCATCCCATTATTACGGCTGAATCAAGGTCTAAACTCGGATTCTCAGTATTTTCCACCTTTTCTACTTTTTGCAGCCATTTTCCCGATTTTAATTATCGTTTCATTCCCAGATGAAAATTACACTTTCAACCTTATACAATGGGATGGGGATATTGAATCCGCTCCTTAGTTTCTTTTCCTGTTTTGCTCCTTCTCGTCGGAAGCTTTGTAACGGTAACAATTTAGACAATTTTTCAATTCCTTTAGGGGCCATTGAAGAACGTGAAGCTTGAATCTTCTATGATAACGTCACAGATAAGAAAAGCTCCACCCCTTGAATTAAAATAAATCATATTGAATTTAATATAAAAGGGTTAAGAATTAAAGTCGAAATATATTGCTTTTTCCAAAAATATTTAATTTAATCCACAAAAAGATGAATTTCGAACCAAGAAAGATTATTTTTCAGTGAAATAGTTAAATTTTCAGCAAATAAAAAAAAATTGTATATCTAACACTTGCATTTACGACCAAAATGCAGAACTTTGAAGCAAAAAAGATGGATTTTCTACATTATATTAAAAATGGTGACCAAACAGTTCAATTTTCAAATGAATAGTTAAATTTTCAAACAAGAAAGACGAATGTTCTTCAACAGGGAGAGAAAAACGTATTTCTAATTGTTAAATTTCCAAGCCAAAAAGGCCGAATTTCTGCAAAACAAACAAAAATATTTTGAATAATAGGTAAATCTTCAGTCAGTACAATACATGTTTAATAAATAAGTTCAACTGTGCACTACTTGAAAATTTAATAGTTGCATTTTTAAATCAAAACTAAAATTTGTCAGCCAAAATAAATTATTAAAATTTTCACCTGAGAAAATTAATTTGGACCAAAAAGAACAAATTTTCAAGAAAATAGTTAAATTTTCAACAAAATAGTAGAATTTTTAACCAAGAGAGATGAATTGTAAACCAAAAATATGGTAGTAGAATTTTCAATTAAAAAGAATTAAATCTTAACAAAAGTAGTTGGATTTTTTATTGTTTCCTATTACTTAAACCTGCATTCAAGTGAAAAAACGAGAAAATGGAAAGTTTCTGTTAAACAGGATAAAAAGAGTAATTATTTAAATAAGGGGTAAAGAAAGGAATATTAGATGCACATAATTTAAAGTTTATACAAGAATATAAAAGTTTCATTATTTTTTTAGAGAGTAAGAATGTTAAGTAATTTAAAAACTGTAAAAAGATGTTGTTTATAGTAAACAATTTTTTATTATTTTTATTTGAAGTTGACTCAAAAATGACTAAGAATACTTGATTCGATACGAATAGATTAATCAATGATATTAGTACATTTTTTAAAAGAGTAATGGCCTTATGGTCATTTATAGTATTTGAAAAATCTGTTTTCCATTGCACAAAATTATTTTATTAACACGATTAACAATTGACGCATGGGCACAAAAGATTCCTTGATTTAAAAAGAGTCGATTGACGTATAATTTGATTAGATTAAATTCAAAATTAAGGCAGTTATGGTGATTCATAAGATTTGAGAACTCTATTTTTTTTAGGAAAACTTTTTTCATCAACATAGTTTAAAGTTAATGTAGGAATAAAAAAATATTTTATTTATAATTTCAGATTAATTAAAAAAATGAATAATGTATCATGCATGAGAGAGCAGATTCATTAGCAAACTAATCATAATGAGGAAGCAAAGCTCTCATTAAATAAACACCATACTATTATGAATGAAACTTAATTGGAAACACCTCAGATCAAATTCCCGGCTATTTGATAGTTCTTCCATGTGATAGACAAGAAAGAGGTTTCCCAAGGGGTTTCATTTTTAATGAGAAAAGTAAAATTTCCCTGAAAAAAAGCATTGATGGAACACATTTTTTTATTTTTAAATAGTTTTGAAGTTTTTTTAGTGGATATTGTAAATTTATATAAAAAATGCCCACTCAAAACTCAACATCAAAATCGGTGGGGTAAGATGTTATAATATTGTAAAAGTATTAGTGAGAGAGGTTCAAGCCAAATTAAAATCTGATAAGTAACGCTATAATTAGAACGATAGCGCCCATCCGAGTTTAAACACAGAAAATGCTGCTCAACTTAAGAAGTAATACACTTTATATGTTTGTATAGTTCTTAATGATCACAATAAAAATTGACCACAACATTTATTTTCTTACAAAAGGGAACAGTAAGTAACATTTTCTTGTAAGGTTACGTTTATAATCATTTAATAGTGTTTTTGAAGTCCTAAGAACTTTCATAAAGTTGAAAAAGTTTTCATAAAATTTGGAAATATCTGGTAAGTTTTATTTCAGAACTGTCGCTGAATTTCAGGAAAGTATGAAGAACTCCATATTGCTGAAAACGACATATATACATGTTGTACGCTCTTGAAGGATTTTATTAAGTTCTGGAAAATTCTAGGGTGTGCTAAAAGTTTTTATTCTACGGTTTATTCAAAGTTAGATCGGCGTAGAATTGAGAAAGAGAACATAGAATTGTGTTCCGTGACCTAAAAATTATGTGCAGAAATTATTTGTAAAGGATATAAAAAACTTTTTGTACATGTATTTAGAATGTGCGTTAACACTAAAATTGGAAAATAAGGATCTCTTACCCTCCACTTTTGTTATTTCTAGTAAATACAAGAAGCACGCGAAAGGAGATATCACTGTCGCCCTATTTAATTTTGACAACAACATTTCGATATTTCGATTCTTTTGACAGCTGTTTTTACATATATATATATATATATATATATATATACTTGTATGTGATTTAATAGCACATTTTCAAAATTATTATAATTAATTAACACATTTGGAGTCAGTGGTGATTTTTTTGAAAACGGTTCAAGTCATGTAAATAAATTTATTAAAAAAAATTGTTCCCTTTCTTCATATAATAATACCTTTCCAAAAACTAAATTTTGTTCGCTTTTATTCATTTATTTCAGACAATAATTGTGATGCACATTCCACAGGAAATATTCTCTGAATGTGTAAATAATTTACCACATTCAGCACTAGAATCAGATACCAATTGAGAGCTTGAAATATGTATTCAAACTATCAGATATTCATTGCACTGCGGCTTTAAAGTTCCACTTGTTTGTTTAACTCTGAAGAATTGAAAAGAAACCTACTTATTCTGAATAATTGAATACATCACCGGAAATTGAATATCAAGGTGGTTCCAAAGACATAAAGTTTTAAAAATTTACAGTGCATTCATCTTGGATTCCTTTATAATTTTGAGATGATTCATAAACTACGATAATCTCAAGAGATAACGAATAATATGGAAAATACTTCAAATAACGCTCTTTTAAATCAAATTAACCAATGCAGTCGTATTCTTTTTGCAAATATGCATAATGTGTTTAGTATTTTTCAAGCAATCTGCATTATCATCAGAGAATAACAGAAACTCTTAACGTCTTTTAAGACGGGATGGAGCTGTGAATTAAAAAATGTTGTAATCACATTTTTCTGTGGAAAAAGATGATCTCCTTCGCTTACGTGGGAATCTAACCATAGAACTTTCGATCGCCGTTCGGGTGCTCTTCCCTTGAGCTGCTAGAGAAGTCGAAAGAAGAATCATTTCTTAAAAATGCATGAAGAAGATCTTTTTCAGAAAAAAATGATTTAACAAGATTTTTAATTCATAGTCTCATCTAGCCGAAAAAGGCGCAAAGAATTTCGGTTATTCTCTTATGATAATACAGATACCTTGAAAAATTCCAATAGGCAACACCTGACAAAATAATGAGTGTGTTTCTGAAAAAGGATTCTTTATTGCAGCCGACGAGCATACGGAAGTTCTGTGGTTCGATTTCCAGCGAAGCGAACGAGAAGTTTTTTTTTCAGGAAAAATTTAATAAAAAAATTTGTTAGTATTGACAAGTGTTTTATTCTCAACTGGTTTATTTATAAGATGTTTTTCGTCAGATTTCATAGGTTAAGCTTCCACACTGTTTGAACTTACGTTAAACCTCTTTGATGCATTTAAATGATGTTATTGTCTCTCTCCTACTGTAAAACAACTTAACCCTTCGTCACACATGTGGGTCGTTTACGACCCAGTCAAATTTTCTCGCTTAAGTATCTCCGAAATCCGATGATGT
>NC_046658.1:82493479-82496620 GCF_010883055.1 Belonocnema kinseyi | reverse complement strand
ACTGAATTGCAAAGGGACGCTTCAGTTGATCATTGTGTTTCTGAGGAAAAAAAATTAAAAATTAAATTTGTGCCTTAAACGACCCACCCGTGTGATCGCGTTAGTGTTTCGCGACGATTTGAAAGAATCCTCATTTGCAGATGTATAGTTACGAAGTTAGAAAAGAGAAAAAGTTGCGCGATTTGCCCATCTAAGGATAATAAAAAACGTCCTATTCTTGCGCGATCTGTGAAAAGTCGGTGAGTGAAAAACATTGCACGAACTTCTGTAAAGATTGCGCTGCTTAAATTATTTACTCTGATATAATTTTTTTTAAACTTTTCAATTGAGTTTCTTCTGAAATTTGGATGATTTTATTATAACTAAATATTGATTTTTAAATGAAAAGTGAATTTTTCATTCATTTATTATATGCATTGAATACAAAAATTTACCACATTTTCAAGTGTGCAAATAAATGTACTTTTTGGAACTGGAAGGCATAGGACTATATTTTTCTTACAAGTCATGATTTGATCTTTAGAAGCCTAAAGTGCAGTTTCATAATATTTATTATTGCAAATATATGAATCTGTTAACTAAATTTCCATTTTTAAAGTTTTTGTGTATATGTAGATTATTATTCTGAAAAAAGTTAGAAATTCAATTCTAAAACCAATTGGAACATGTAGTAGGAACTCCGAGGAATACACATAAATTTTTCCATTTTTTTAAAAAGCTTTTAAGATAGAAAAAATAACAACCGGACATAAATGACCCACCTGTGTGACAGAAGCGGCAAAAAATATATGTGACAAAGGGTATTTAAAGGTATTTTATATTACTTAAATAAAATTATAATACTTAAATGGTATTTCAAAAGATTTTAAAGAATTTGAAAAATGTTAGAATATTTGAAAACATTTCAAGGAATTTTCAAAGATTTCCAAGATTGTCAAAGTCTCGAAGTATTTTTTATGAATTTTAATGTGTTTCAGCGAACTTTTTACGGTTTCCTAAGTTTTTAGCAGTTTTGAAAGCTCACACTACGATATTTTAATTAATTTTACAGGATCTTAAAGATTTTCAGAGAACATTTAAATATTGAAAGGGATTTCAAGGAATATTATAAGATTTTATGTAATTTTACGGGATTTAAAAAGAATTTTCTACGATTTTAATAGAAATTGCAAAGAATTTGTTCACAAGAATTGAAGGATTTAATATTTTTTAACTTTTCAAGATATTCAAGAGATTTCAGAGGTTTTGAGAATATTTTAAAAGACTCCAAGGAATCTTTTACGATATTGAAAGTTATAAAAGGATACATTTACTTATAATGGATTTCAATGGATTTTAACAGATTACCAAATATTTCAGTAATTTTAAGAGATTTTGAAGGTTTTCCATGAGGTATTTTAATGAATTTCCCATGATTTTAAATGATATCATAGGTCTTTAAATATTTTCAGGACTTTGAAGGAATGTCCTCACATATCATCAGATTTCATGTAACTTCAAGGCATGCTATAATATTTTTAAAAATGTAAAGGAATGTCTTCTCAAGAATTAAAGGGTTTTAAGGAAATTAAATATTAGAAAGATTTTTAAAAATTTCAAGATATTTCTAAAAACTTAAAACAATTAAAAAATCAAGATGTTTAAAAAGACTATAAGGAATTTATTCGAAAAAATTTAGGAACTTCCAAAGCGTTTTAAAGATTTAAAGAAACTTTAAAAATTGTGAGAAACTTCAAAATCCGTTAAAGAAGTTTTTTAAATTTAGAATATTTATAAATATTTCAAGAAATTTTAACAGATTTTAAGAATCTTCAAATTATTCGAAAGATTTTAGGCTAATTTGAAATATTTGCATGAAGTGTTAAGCGATTGAAATAATTGTAAGGGATTTAAAGGAACAATATGAGATTGCATGTACCTTTACGGAATGTCACGGGATTGCATAATGTTTTAATAAAATTTAAAAGAATTATTGTAAAAGAATTACAAGATTAGATACAATGTGGTAGAAATTCTAGTATTTGGTTCAGATTTGAACTATTAATTTCAAAATGTAACAAATCAGTAGAAAAGTACCTTTCTTGTTCAAACCCAATGTTCTAATTCTTTTGAGTTTTATCTATGTTGGTCAAAATTTGGTCTTTATTGTGAGTTGAAAATGAAACTGACCATTTTCTTGAATATTTTTTTCTTTTGGTAGAATAATATTATTTTTTGTTAATTTATCTTTGTAAGTTCAAAATTTAAGTCTTTGTCACACATTTTTATTTCAAAATCAACTGTCTTCTAGGATCTATATCTTTTTTTCAAAAGGTAATTATTTGGTTAAAACTGTAATCATTTTTTTGCAAAAATGCCTACTTAGTTGAAAAAATCTTCTCTTTTAGTAAACAAAATTTTCTGGATTAAAAAAGTAAGTTTAATATATTATTTTTCATACGCCGAATTGCAATCTTCAATTTGCGTTAAAATGTGTTTCTAAAATAATCTAAGTACTTCAAAATGTAAAAGGCTTCAATATTTCTCGAAATGTACCCATAAAAATAGAGGGCATCAACTTTTGAAAGATAATTAATTTGTATGTACACACTTATTTGAGGAGTCATTGAATGTTTTGGATTTGTATATTAATTTATATACTTTTATTAATATAGGAACAACTTTCAATGTAAATTGCAGTAGAAACGCAATATTTAAAAACATAACAATTATTATATGCTATTTCGCAATACCTAGGAATAATGTTTCTTACAATTTGTTTAAAAACATATAATTTTTAAAGGCTAGATCTCGTAAAACAAAATTTTTTTATGGATAATTGAATGAAATTTAATATCTTCTTCCGGAAGATCTCTCTCGAAATATTTTTATGATAATATGCATAATAACCTGAAAATAAAAGTAAAAAATAGGTTAATTCGACAATATCCCTGCTGCGATTAATTTTATTCGATATACCAGGTGTATACATATGAAACCGGTATTGCCATCTAGCGGCCAGTAGGCACACTTGTAGGCACTGTCGGAACTTACCATTTATGCTAATTGCCGTATTGTCATCTGTCAACAATATCCAATACCAAACATTTCAAGTTTCATATGACATCGTGATTTTTTTCGCTCTTGAAAATGTCGAAATAC
>NC_046658.1:82487031-82493379 GCF_010883055.1 Belonocnema kinseyi | reverse complement strand
TATTGGATTCTGACATGGAAACAGAGCCAAGAGTAAAGCGGGCGGATCGATACCGTCTGGAAGCATTCATAATAGACAAGATAAGAAAAGAAAGTAGCGGGAAATATAATAGCAAACTTAAAGTGGTTCACGTAAAGTCGTATTTTCTTTCTCTGTCTCTAAACTTGTAAGTATCTTCTTTAACCGCAATCGTCGTCATCTTTTCCCTTTCTTTTCTTTTCCAGCGCGGATGGAAACTACGAGGTGACCATAATGACTAAGGCTATCTTACATCATACTGGCAAAGTTGTGTGGAAGCCTCCGGCGATCTACAAGTCATTTTGCGAGATTGACGTGGAGTACTTCCCCTTCGATGAGCAGACCTGCTTTATGAAATTTGGCTCCTGGACATACGATGGGTACACGGTAAGTGGATAGTTTCAACTTTGTACTAGCCCCTGAATTTCGATCGACTTCCACAAAGTTTCCTCCCAAACCCAAACTATTCCGATTTTCTGCTCTCAGTTTAACCTCATCAGTCTTTTTGCACCGCACCTCCCAGTAATTAAACAATTGCAATCTTCAGATACTTGCAAAACTTTTCGAGTATTTTGTTCCGATAAAAAATATTACATCGAGTCATCAAATTTTACTACCAAAGATAATATGTGACGTTCCCTCTTCGTTGATCATATGAAGTGTGCCTGGAAAGTACCCGATTTTGTGCTTAAATTATGTGCCTAGTTGTGCTGCTGTCAAAATAGTTAGTTAAAATTTAGGAGATTAGTATTTCATTCGAGTTATATTTGACTAGAAACATACTGAACGAGAAAAGTCTCGTTCAATTGTCAAAATTATCGTCTCGGCTCGTCTCAATTCCACGAAAGTATTAGTTCAACCGAGCGATGTCGATTACATTTGAGACTTGTCAATAATTGTTATTTTTTTATTCTTCTTACGATAATGAAAGTAAATGTTGTTTTCTTTCTTTATTTTGTATTTTTCTTCTATGATTTAACATCCAAGATAGCATAATTTAAAATAAGTAGATGAAGAGATGATCCGACACCATCAAAGCAAAGATTCACCGAGTGGGACATATCGAAAAACCTTTTGGAAGCCGAGTGAAGTCGAGCGAGGTAACCGATATTCTCGGCTTGAATGCAACACTACAAGACCTCTGTGAGGCAAATGAATTTTGCTGTACACTTGTCTATTCATGTTCAGAAACATTCTTTATGATTTAAAAATGTAAGGGGATGATTCTATGGCTGATACTCAATTTAAAAAGTGGTTTACGTGATTCAAAAGCGGTTGTACTTTAGTAGAAAGTGACCCTCGCTCTGACAGAACCGCAACAACCATAATACTTGAAAATGTGGAGCAATTTCGAGCATCAATTATAGAAATAGGTATTGCTGCATTTAGACACATATTTGGAAACATATTCTAAAACCAACTTCTTGTGCATTCATGTATTACCAATCATATCGTCTCATGTGTAACTAACGATCTTATTCGACTGATAATCAAGCCGATAATATCGGAAACATCAGAAATGTCATAATAGAAGTGACTTTTGAAGAAAAAAATATGCAGAAAATTAATTCTATTTCAATAATTATTTATTTAAATAAATAATTATTTCCTAACTGAGAAAGTAGTAAAAAAATGGTATGTCCGTGCCCAGACGGAAAAATTATTCATAGTTTATATATAGTGTGAAGTATTATATATAATATTCATTCTTTAAATACATTTTTTGTATAAAACAAATAGAATACTTCATACTATATATAAACTACACCTGATTTTTGCGCCTGGGTGAATCTAAATTTTTCTGAAGTATGAAAGTCTTTTAATTATTTAAAAAGTATTTATTATTTATGACTATTAATTTATGAATCCAAAACTCAAATAATTGGAATCCAGTATATTACTTTAATTTTATTAAAATATATCAATATTCTACTCACCATAAACAAAACAAAAACAGTTTGGAAGCAATAAATATATTTTATAAACTTTTAAAAAATGTTCAAAGTTTGAAATTATTTTTTATTTCTTCAAAACTTCTAAAATTCCTAAATGTATTTTAATCTGACTCGGAATTTTCTTGAAATTGTGAAAAATATTCAAAAATTTAAAAAATTGCCTTTAAATTTTCTAGATTTTTTACCTGTTTTAGATATCTTTTAAGCTGTTTTCAAATTTTTTAAAATTTTCTTTAAAAATCGATTTGAAAAAAAAAATATTTAAAATTTTAACATGGATCTAAAAAAATATTTGTTATTTTCTTGAAACCTTTCAAAATTACCAAAAGACTGAAATTTTTCTTCGAAGTGGTAAAATTATTTTTTTAAATAAATATCATTTTAAGTGTTGCCTGGAATCTTAAGAAAAATTTTTTATTACCTTTAAACCTTTCAAAATCCTTCAGAAGCTTTACAATTTTATTTCAAAACCTTATAAGATTTACTTTTTGTTTAAAAAAATGTGTATCTCTTTTCAAATGTTTTTAATACTTACTAATAATATCTCCTAAACTGATTCAAATTTTTCTTAGAATTTTTTTTAATCTTGCAAAAAAACATTGCCCTTGAATCTCTTAGAATTTTTTCGACAATTTTGGAAATCTTTTGAAGTGTTTGAAAAATTTAAAGCCTTTAAAAATTAATTTTTAAAGATAAAAAATAATTTTAAATTTGATCAGGAATCTTGAAAAAATTGGTTTATTCACTCGAAACCTTTCAAAATTCTCAATATGCTTATAAATTCATTGTTTGAAATCTTTAAAAATTCAAATTTTTTTGTACATGTTTTTAAACCTGTACCAGTTTATAATTATTCTGACCTCTTTCTCAAACTTTTTAATATATTGTAAACTCATTTGAATTTTTCCTACAACTTTTTGTTTAATTATGCAATATCTAAAAAATTGTAGTCTCTGTTTTGTAAATTTAGAAAAAATCTTTAAAAACCTGCCTTACAGTCTTACAAATACTTTTCCCTTATTTATGAAATTATGTGAAATGATTTGAAAAACTTAAAATTAACTTTTCATAAAATAAATATTACAAATTTTCCTAAAAATCTCAAGAAAATTTTTTCTTATTCTCTTAAAAATTTAATAATGCTTAAAAGACTTTTACATTCTCTGTCCGCATTCGTTAAAAGTTTAACTTTGTTTTAAAAATTTTCTTAATATTAAAATAAGAAAATAAAAAAAATAGAATAAAAAAGTTACTTTCAATTTGTTTTTAATTTTTCATATACTTTTAATTTTTTAATTAGTTTTTTTAATCTGTTTGAAAGTTATAAATATCTTTAAAACTCACTCGAATATTTATTCTAAAATTGTGTTCCTAAATTAAGTGCGTTTTTATCTGAAAGCGGAATTTCGAAGTACCAAGTTAAAAAGTATCCCGGCGACTCGTTATTCAACCTGAAGGGTGTATCCTGAGTTTAAAATTTCGGAAAATTTGCCGGCTATATATCCATATACGTAACTCAATATCGATGAATTGGCCTCTTTCCTTGTGGAACGTCACATATGTCAGTTTCGCAGATTCTTCACTGATGACCAAACTTTAGCAATTGGAAATTTGGTAGAGTTTTAAGACCGAGTTATCTAGCATAAGAACTTTGAAAGATCAGCTATTTCAAGATAAAAAGTTTCTAATTTATTTTCCTTTAAATAATTGCTATATTGTTCTTAATTTAACTTGCCCCTGTAGAAATCTTAATGTGGTATTTTTAAGGGCCTGATGGGGTTTCCCTATTTTTATCAGATTCCGCATGGGGTAAATTGTTAGGGGCCGTACTAGTTTGGTTACGCAAAATTGTTAGGGGCCGTTAAACGAAATTTTTTCAGGCCCGTAAAAAGAATCCTTTTTATTTCCCAATTAATCTTAAGGGCCTTTGTTAGGGCTCCAATAGGGCCTTTTGTGCAAGTAAATGCTGTTCTTGTTTTTTTCATTGACAAAATATGTCCGTTATTATTGTAATTTGACGTATTTATTTATAGGTCAGGTCCACATGTTTGAATTTATATGCACTATTGTATGAAATTGAGAGTTCCAGGTATCTGAAAAGTTGATAGTGATAAAAAATACAATTTATCTATCAAAAGAAATTACGAATACTGTTTAAATATAATAAAAATATATAAAAAAAGGATTTTCGTAAACAAATTTTTAAGCATCTCCACATACCTTGAAAATTGGTTCTCTTTTCTTTTTATGAAAATAATTGAATGAAATCCTTTTAGATAATACGCATAAATAATATACAATTAATATGAATAAAGTTGAATCAATATAAACATAATCATTTTTACACATGTGGCACGTGTTTCACACAATGACCTAAGATATAAACGTCATTCACAACGTTCTTTTTTTGCTGTTTTTGCTGTATTACGTGGTATTAACGCAGAACGTGCACAGCTAGAACGAATGAATTCAGGTCAGGCATAAATCGAGCATTTCATACCTCTAATTTTCTGCGTGAAATGTTAGCCTTTCAGATTTTTCAATTATGTTTTTTTCGTTTAAACATTTTTTTTTATTATGTAAATTATTTAGGGTTTAAAGCGATCCTGTCCAGGGCCACAATAGGGGGCTTATTATGGAAGTCATCTCAATTAAGAGGGTTGCCATATTCGGACCATAATAGGTCCTGATGGTGGCAACCCTAATAAGGGTTATAAAAATAAAATAATTGTTTGTGCCCCTAACAAAGCCCCAATGTTATTAGGCACTATTAGGACAATTTCTACACGGGTTATAGCAGTTCTGCTAGGCCGCGATGAATAATTACAATTTTCAGAAAAGCTATAAGTATTTTAAGTATAATATTCAGATAAAAAATAAAGTATTTTTTGATTATTTATTTATTTCATTATATATTTCTTAAAAGTAACGAAGCTTTCAATTTTAACTGAAAAAAACATGCCAAGCACGCAATTACTTTTTTTTATCACGCAGTTTTTAAGTTAAAATATTTAATAATTATTATTTAAGAAGCGGTTTATTTCAAATTATCTATTATACAATAATATATAGACAATGAAGCCGTTGCATTCTTGTTCTAAAATTGTAATTTTCGACGGAAAACACCAAAATTCCCAACAATTGTTTAAATATTGTAAATATTATTTGGAATTCAATTTCTTTTTATTAAAATTAGAAATTTTATATGAAAAGCACTAACTTAACAGAAAGTCGTTTAACATTAATAATCTTCTTGTAAATCAAATATTTTTTCTTTAAGATAACCGATTTCCGGGAGGAAATATTAAAATAACCTAACATTGTTCCAAAATTGTTTACCTGCTTTGAAATTCAATAATTATTTATTAAAAGTATCTGTTCCTAGTACAAAACGCCAAATTTCGTAATTTTTGTTATTAAAATGCCAATTGTTGACGACAAACACTAACACAACATAACCAAGAACTGTTCCAATAGATAAATTAAATTTTTTTCTAAATAACTGATTTCCAGTTAAAAACGTCAAAATGATCTTAAAATTTTCCAAAATTGGCAATATTTTTTTAAGTCTATATAAATATTTATAGATATTTCTGGTGACAACCACCAGCATAACCTACAATTGTACGAATGAAAATTTCTTCCTTTTAATCAAATGATTTTTTACTAAAGACTACGAATTCCTTTAAATTTGTTGAAGTGCTTTGTATCTACTTGGAAATCTAATTGCTTTTTTTATTTAATTAAAACCCCTATTTCCGTCAGAAGACACTCACATAACTCAAGACTGTTAACAAATTTTTAATCATGTTAAGATTATAATTATTTTTTTATTTATAAATATCAAATTTCGACGTAAAAAATCAAAGTAACCTAAAATTCAAAAAAAAGTTATGAACCTTTTTTTAAGTCTAAAAATTTTTTAACCTGCAAACTTTATTATTTTACTCAAAAATAACTAAATTCAATTCTAACGATTTTTCAAAAATATCAGATCTTATACGAAGTGCAATAATTTTTTTTAATGCTAATTTTGATTGTAAAAGTCTAACTTCATATACAATTTGCTTAAACCTTATGAGCGTTTTAAATACCTCGAATAAAAATTCTTCGACTTGAGTTCGACTTGAATTGCCCCCAATCAAGACATGCTAAAGTCGAATAATTCGAACTGAGCATTTCTCAGCTTCGAGACAGAGCCAGGCTTAAATTTATCTCTTGGAGAGAAGTTTTTATGTCTTGAAGACATAAATTTATCTCTGGAGTCGAATTTTTATGGCTCCCACACCTGCGGTTTATAACTTCGAGCGTATACCTGCCCTAACAAAAATAGTAATTCTAACAGTCAGAAAAGCTAATCTTTGTTAATGCTTAA
>NC_046658.1:82460623-82486931 GCF_010883055.1 Belonocnema kinseyi | reverse complement strand
TTTAATCTTATTTATGAGCCAAAAAAGGTTCGATAATCTCAGCCAAGACAAGGCTCCTCTTGAGTCAAGTAAGCGTCGTCTTATCCAAGAACAGGCTCGGCTTAAGACAATTAAACTCCGTTTTTCCTGTCGTGGCCATAAAAGTAAGACAAAGGCCTATGTCTCGACTCAGTTTTGAGACGCAGCCAGATATAGACGTCTTGGAGACTAACTCAAGACATAACGAAGTCGAACTCAATTCGAAGCATTTTTATTCGGGACAGTGATAAAATCTAGGCTGATTGCCACGATGTTGACAATTTTAGATGAAATTTTTCAAACTGAACGCAAATTTCTTAACAACCTAAAATTTTGTTTTGAAATTAAGTGCAGCAGTATGGTAAATTTATATGGAACGTAACCGATCACTCTTTAATAATTATTACGAAAAAATAGTGACCATTATTAACTATTATTTAGAATAAGGATTAATAATTTGATTTTAAACTGTTATGAATAGTTTAAATAGGGAAGACTGCACTACAATACAAAATCATTAATTATAAGCAAAATACAGGTACACTGATCAATTTTGATTATTTTATATTAACGCGTATCATGCCATATAAAATAATTACATTAAGTTAATTACTTTTTATAGAAATGACTACTATAAGTTAATAATTATTTATTATCTACAATAGATAATCATTAGCTATAGACACAAATATAAGTGAACTAGTGAATTCTACTTTTATAATATTAACACGTAATAAAATGTATAATTGAAAGCATTGAATATTAAGCTTAAGTCTTAGATATTTTAAAATTTTCATTGATCCAATCTTGAAGATAGTTAAAGTAGAGGTGTTCAAGCTTTAGCAACTGGAAAATTAAGACGGTTTTATCATGGGCTGCTAAAGTTTATGAGCTTCATAGAAGATCAGTAATTCAAAGTTAAAGACGTTCTAAAATACTACTTTCAGAAGTGAGAGTTTAAAATTTGATCTCCTTAAATTTCAGATCGTTAAATGAACAACTTGAAGAGTAGCTATTTTCTTTTTTTAATTTTCAGATTTTTAGAAGAAAAAATGCCTCGCACAAATCCAAAGTTTAAAGAAATAAAAAATAGAGAAACCAAGGTAATCAAATGTAGTCATTGTGTGGAGTAGATTAATTTTTTCCTATTTTCTTTTATTTTTCCCCTAATGGGGTTTTCACACCTTTGGCTTCGTTTGTGGTGTGAAAATACGCCTGTCCTAACCTGAAGATTTATTCTTTTCAAAGAGCCGTACCATTGAAGTCGGGCACACTTTTATCCCACAATACGATTTCTGTGAATGACAATTTCACAAGCTTTATTCTTCTGTATAAGTTACATTTTCAAAAATTTCACATTACTTTTTCAAAATTTAGTGTGAAATAAAAACGTTTTCTTAGAATTTTTATCAATTTTTATTTAAAAAAAAAATATCTTATAGAATCTGATAAAGGTTTTAAGAGCTGAAGAATTAAATCTCGCAAACAAATAGGCGCAATTCACAAGAGGATTGAGGGTAACCTAAAAACGGAATAATAATAAGTTTTAAGTTTATAAATGTGTTTTTCTCACTAACCGAAATTGGCCCAAAGAAGTTAAAAATGGTAAAAATAACACAAAATTGTCTTAAAGAACCTGAAAATTGGTTCAAAATGGTATTATCGTGGATGACGCTAAAAAATAAAATATGGTAAAAACGCGGTCTCAATTTTAAGGGGTATTGTTATCTTATTTAAGAAAAAAACAGCTTGAGTAGACCAAAATTCAATAAAATTAAAGAAAATAATATTTTTATAATAGATTTATATGAGTTGGAAAATACTGGCTTCCCTTGTACCAAAATATAGATTTGGAACATCGCATGTCAAAGGCAAAACTAAAATAATTGATTTTTCCTATTTTTTGTGATTTGTAGTGTTTAGGTACTAAATAATAGTTTAAAGGCGATTTTTAAAAATTTTCAATTTTTGAAAAGTTATTATCATAGAAAATTTTTTAAGTTTGCATGGCTCAACGTGGAGTGGATGCTTTTCATGGATCACTGAACAGAATCTATTATTCTTACAAAAATATTGACAAATACTATATGCATGTTTCTTTGTTATATTAAAGCAGAATTGAAACAGTAATTATTTTTATGAATATTTAGTATAAAAAAGTTCAGAACTTAGCCCTAATTCAACCTAAAAACACACATTCTTCATAGAAAAGTATTACCATATACGTTTTGAATTAATTTTAGTTACATTAGTACAGTATTCAACAAATGTTTAAATTTTGATTAAGATTTATTCCAAACAATAATGTCAGAAATAAAATAACTACTAGGACTAAAGTTCTTCTAATTGCATTGAATTATTATTGTTTTGCATAAAAAAAAATGCATTGAATAGTGTTAATTTTTTATGCGAAAAACTGTTTAGTACTTGTGCAGAAATAATTTCATTTGATAGAATAATGATTGAAGAAACAAAATAGTAGAAATTTTTAAATTTATCAATCAAATTTGTTTACCGCCAATATCATAAAGAATCGCTCAATGACAATTAAAAAAGAAGTAGCTGAAAAAATAATAGATAAAGAGATAAAAGATATTAAAGAAAAGTATCTTACTGTAAATTATATAAAAATGTTAATATTTTTTTTTAAATAGAAATTTTGAAAAACTCATCCCATTCTTTAAAATGAAACAATTTTCAATTTAAACATACAAAAATTAAAAAAAACAGCTTGTCGTACTTCAAATTTCCAATTTAAATCACAGAGTTCATTTTGTTTATTATACAATTAAAAAATTAGGTTTTTCAATTTTTTAAAGTTTTCTTTAATATTGAATCTTCGATTTTCAATATTTTAAAATTTTATTTTTACTTGAAAAATTTTTAAAAATTGATTTATAGTTTAAAATATAAAATTAGCAAAATTTAGAATTTAAAAAGTGTGATTCACTTAAATAAAAGGAATTTGTTAAATAAAAAATTTGGTTTAATTATGAAATTTTTAAAGTTCCATGAAAATTGCCAACTTCTGGACGTTAAACTAAAAAAGAAAAATCTTTCGAACGTAATTTAAAAAAAAAATCTATCGTCTTCTATAACGTTTGTTTTGGAGATATCTTATTTCTGTAGCCCTAAATAAAAAAATGTGTAATGTGAACAAATTTGATGGAACTATATATCATTTTCTGCATTGTGTGGAGAATGGGAAAGTAAGAATTAAAGTTAATGGTGATGCCAGAAAAAAGTCATTAGACACGACTCAAAGTTGATAGCAGGATCTTGTTATTGATTTTTTGGACAAACCGACCACCATAAATTCTGGGCTCTCCATGGTGACGCACCCCAAAGTCTTTCAGGAAGCAGTGAACGTTTCGCGGGCGATAACGCAATGATGTGAATTCTTATTTTATAGCGTAGCACCTACAACTTCTTTTCCAAAGAGGGTAAACCACGTCAGGATAATCTTTTCCAATTTATGTTCCATTACATGTTATAAAATTTGGCAATAATGTGAATTCTTATTTTATAGTGTGGTAGAAGTATTCACGTCACGGTAATCTTTTGCATTTATGTTCCATTATATGTTATAAAAATGGGAAATTTCTAAACAGTAGCTTTACCTTGTGTGTTCATCTTCTTGGTGAAATAATAAAATATACATTTATAATTTTATGTCAGTTCTGATAAGTCGAATTTAAAATCAAATCCAAATAACTAATGGTAAAGAACAAAGATTAAATTGAATTAATCATAATTCTATCATTTAATTTCCTGTGGAAGAGTTTCGTCTTTAAATTAATAATAATAATCTTCTAATTTATTGATCCACTTTTTTCTCGAGACTTTCTCTGGCATGTCAATGTGACAGTTTATATGAATACGGTAAAGTTCCCGGTAATCCTTTCATTTTATCTAGTTTAAAATTATTAAAATGTAATTTGACACTATAAAATGGTAAAAATAAGTAGGTCTTATCATAAAATTATGCATTTAACATATTTTCAAAAATATATTTAAATTATAACAAGTGACCATCACGATTAATGGAACATTTATCGCTCATCAACTGGACATTTGATAAAGTTAATCATTTTACACATCAACTTAAAATGAGTCCGTTTTAAAAAGCATGCTGCACAATTTGAAAATAATTTATGCTCAACGACTTAGTTTTAAAATCCTAGTTTAAGAATTATTTTTAGGGAACATTGTAATTGTGCAATTATTAATACAACAAGTTTAAAAATCATTAATTTCGAAAGTTTCCAATAATAGACCATGTAATTTTCAACGTTTTTAGATCGAATCCATTGCAAATAATGCAGGCGGCGGATGACACGTTCAGCATTAGTCTGCCTATGAAATATGTTTTTGCACGTTGAAAATAAGGGCACATGTATTTTTTTAAATTGACGTAATGAGATTTTTAAAATTTTTTATGAATATTGCAAAAATTCAAAGATGCAATGAGTTTTGTGCACATTTCACTTTTAAAAAACTTGACATTTTTTTATTGTTTGCGATACGAAGGTTTTCCTCGTTTCAATTCATTCAGCTTGTTACACTCTTTAAAAATCCACAAACATTTTTTCAAATAGTAAACAATGGCAACGTTATTTTGATTTTAGAAAAAAAGATAACATTCTTTTTTCTTTTTTTCGGAAATCCAATATAACGTTAACACTTTTTATCATTTTTAAAAATTTTGTTGTGAATTTTGAAAAAATGCAAAAAACTCGATAAACTAAATATAAAAAAACCTTAAAATCACAAATATTTGAAAGATCAAGGATTGAAATAAAAATATGTCGCTATGTTAATTAAAAATACAATTTTTTCCTTATTTCGCACATAAAAAAACATATTTCATAGGCAAGCTAATCCTGAGCTTGTCATCCACCGGCTTGCATGATTGAAAATTGACTTTAAAGTGATAAAACTTTGAAGGTTTGCAATATTTAAAATTCGTCAATTCTGATTCGTAAAAATATCATCACATTTTTTTTAGAGAAATCTAATTTTTTAGTAAACAAAATCTATCTTATTACTTTGGACGTAACTTAATCTTATATGATATAGACATTGTCTCATCTTTGTAATTTTTATAATTTCGATTTAAAATTATAGTTTTGAATGCGCAAGTCTAAAATAGTTTAATATTTCAAGGCCTTGAAACTAACGTTGTTTGACTTAATGAGCTTAATTTCAAAAATCTTGTTTTTAGTTTTCCTAATTTTTAAATTCCTTAGGTGCAATTATAGCTTACTTTTGTCAGATGTCACATGTTCTTCATTTACTCTTTAATGAATTATTTGCAAAAGAAATGGAAAACAAGTGACTACTGAAGATACAAGTGCCCCAGCTGCCCATTTTTCCATGTTTTATTTTACATTAGTGTCTACTTGTTATTTATCAACTTTCTGAAACTTGAAAAACTTAATAGTCTTATTAGAATTTAATTGCAGTTTATGGAGAAAAGTTTTGTTATTGAGACGCTATTTGACGAGGTCTTAAGTAATAGAATAAAATACCTAAAAAATTTTTTATTCATGTTTTTTTTTAATTTTCCACTAAACATAGATCTAAGGTTTTTTTCCTTCTTTTGATACCTTAAGGTTTAAAAATGACATGTTATAATGACACTTTTAGTATCAATTTAAAAAATTTCTTTTCACTATAGTTCTGATAGAATTACTCATGCTTACTTCATTTTCACGAATAAATAATCATATGTCTACTTTTCTGAAACCCAAGGTACTTAAAGAAAATAACCTATTCCTACTTTTGAGAAAAGAAAACTAATACAAAACGCTTAATTAAAAAAAAAGTATAGTCCATTCAGAATGGTTTTGATGTCTTAATGGTTTTATTTTGTAGCTGAATAACTTATACCCATTAAAGGTAAAAAATTCTAATGTTTTAAAAGTCTCAACATTTGAAAATTAATGACTTATAAATTTTGTTTAACTAGGAAAATATCTACGATAAATGTGATTACTTTTTAGAGAACACCCTAAAATATTTATATCAAGTATTTCACTACAAACAAGAAACTTTTCGGGCGTGAATCATAATTGCAAGTCTATCCTTTTTCTCTTAATAGAACATCTCTGAACGATATTGTCGATTTCGATTCTCACAATACTCGATTTCATTGCTATATGCGTGCGACACGAGGCGTCAGTGGGTTAGACAGCATTGGAAAATATCGAAAAAATTGTCACCATTGCTCGTTCTTTGATAGCTACATGCGTGCGACAGAGCAAAAATATCTTTGGACACAGGCATCCGTGAGTTAGACAGTAATGGAACGTTACACGTGTTTTCTTGAAGAAGTGATCCCAACGGAACTGCCTTGATCTGCGCTTGCTTGGATTTTAGTGACGTTCATTGGCTAAGGTGCGCGTCTGTGATTGATTTTTAAATACGTACGCGAACTAGAGCCAATCAGCGCCACACAGTTCAAGCATGCGCAAGTATTTTTGGATCACTGTTGGGAATAATAATCGAATCAAAATTCGAAGTCGATAATACAAATCAACGCTCCTCTTTTACCACCACCTTGCCACCCGTACCGCAGCAATACAGGGCCTCTGCTTGTTATTTATGATCGAATTATTATTTTAATTGAAGCATCTCTGCTTATTATTTACTATCGTATTTTTATTTCAATTTCAGAAAGGACATTTTTAAGCCTTCAAAGCATTTCAATGAGCTATCTGGACAATTGAATATATCTACCTGAGTGCCTGCGGAGAATTTCTCAGAGCTTCTCGGAGCCTTGAGAATCTTTAGCATACACTTTAAAATTTCTATCGTTAGGGTTAGTATATTTTAAATTACAAGTTCATGTTTTAGTTATTATTTTTGATCAATATGAACATAAAAATTAAGTAATATTCCTTTGAAGCATGGAGTTTGTGATAATTTTTATTATCAAAGTCCATTGCTGGTGTAAAATGCGATAACAACTTTTTGATATAAGGAATTATTTTTAGAATACAAGAGCGAACTGCTGGTCGCAGAATTAGATAATTTTTGCCACTTTAATGCAAATGATCCGTATATCTACAAAAATCTATAAAATATTATTTTTTACTATGAAAAGTTACGAAAATGTAGTACAAAAACTTTTCGAAAGTTAAGCTTTCACTCATTTTTCTTCATACAAAAAAAATACTTCTTGTTTGAAATACATTGAAAATTAGTGCAATTTTTTATGCAATTTTCACAACAATTTCATTCAAATTTGTAAAATTTTTGGTGAAAAAACAGAAACTATTAATCAGGATTAAAATAAAAAATATCTTCTTATGTATTTATTCTACGTCTTTTTGATAAATTTTTTAACTGCGAGCAGTTCGCTCTTGAATTGCAAAATGTAATGTTAACCTCAAAATCTTAATAAGTTGTTACCGCATTTTATATCAGCAATGAAATTTTATAACAATATTCCATACTTTACAGGAATAATACTTAAAGTTAATGTTTATATTGAATACAAATAATAAATAAAACATTAACTTATAACTAAAATTACATCAATGTTACACTAACTTTACTCAATATCAGAAAAGTATCATTATACTCCTTGCACTTCACCTTCACCACAAAACAGCTGTATAAAATCTATATGCTTCCAATGTTTATGTGCTTTTAAACAATATATGAGTTAAAAAATGTGGGATTAAATGAATTATATTCAGGTTTATGGATGTATTGTCTGCCGACGATTTTGCCAAATACTCCATTTTTATTTTATAAAATCACAATTTTGAAAACATCCAGCAACAGCTACATACTATAGGGATGTACGGGCACTTTCATTGTCACTCAATCGTCGGTAAGAAATTATTTTTTGACCAACTATAAAGGAACTTACAACAAAATAATTGAATTCTCAACCAAAAAGATGAAGTTTCAAAGGAGAAGTTTTATATTTCTAATGAAAAAAACAAATTTTCAACAAACCACGGGAATTTTCAAGCAAATAATTCCATTTTTAACTAAAAAAGATCAAGTTTCAATAAAAAATATCAAATTTTAAACAAAAATAGAATAATTCAGTTTTTAGTTCATAAAAGTTAATATTAAATAAAAAAATGAAATTTTCTACAGGTTATTTAAAATTGTAACCAAAACATGCTAATTTGACACCAAATAGTAAAAGTTTGAACAAAAAGATGAATTTTCAATCACAAAGATTAATTTTTTATTTAAAAAATCTTCTTTACCAAATAATAAAATTTTCAACTAAATTATGTTCAATCCAAGAACAATATATAAAAAGTATTTAAAATAAGATAGAATTCATTTAAAATCAGGCAGGTTCTACATATTATTTAGCGGAATCTCTTAGCACTTAAAATTGTTTTATAGTAAATTATGCAAGACGTTTTTTCTGATACATAAGAAAAAAAAACTAATTTGGAAATCTATGTTAAGAATAATAAAAAATAGATTAATTTTTAACTAAAAAGATGAAGTTTCAATAAAAAAATCTGAACAGAAATAGAATAATTCAGTTTTTAGTTTATAAAAGTTAATATTCAATAAAAAATGAAATTTTGTACAGATTATTTCAAATTTAATTAAAACAGATAAACTTGACACCGAATTGTACAAGTTTTAACAAAAAAGATGAATTCTCAATGACAAAGATTAATTTTCCATTAAAAATTTTTTTTAAAACAAATAATAGAATTTCCAACTAAATTAATTTTCAATGCAAGAACAATAAAGAGTATTTAAAATAAAATAGAATTCACTTAAAATCAGGCAGGTTCTACACATCATTTAGCAGAATCTCTCAGCGATTAAAATCGTTTTATAGTAAATTATGCAAGACGTTTGTTTCTGATCTAAGACAAAAAAATCAAATTTGGACATCTGTGTTAAGAATAATAAAAAACAGATTAATTTTTTACCCATAACATTAATTCTCTACAAAAAACTATTATTTTTTAACCAACAATGATATAATGAAAGTTTACCTTAAAGATATTAATTTTTAACAAACAAGCAAAAATCAAGAAAATAGTTGAATCCTTAATAAACAAGATAAGATTTTAACAAAAAAAAAATTTTATACCAAAAAGACGAATTTTTAAATGAAAAAATTAATTTTTAATAAAGAATATAATTTTTAATAATTCCTTTTTAGTTAAAGGAATTAATATTTTACAACAAACAATTTAATTTCAACAAATTATTTGAAATTTTACTAAAATAGACGCATTTGATGATACACAGTTGAACTCTCAAGCAAACAGATGTATTTTCAACCAAGAAGTTTAATTTCATATAAAAAAAGACAATGTTTGAAACAACTGAATTTTCAACCCAAAAATATCAATTTTCAATTCGAAATTTCAGTGTTCCGCCAAAAGTGGGATAGTTAAATTTTCAGTTAAATAATTTAATTTTTAACAAAACAAAAAAGGGAATGTGCCACTCAATAGTTTTGTTCTCTATTACAAAGAAGAATTTTCAAACAAGAAGACTAATTTCTTACCAAAATTATGAATTTTCGTCGAAATATGTGTATTTTCAAACAAATGGTTGAATTTTCAACTAAAAACGAATAATCTTTAACTTCAAATATAAATTCTCTGCCAAAAATGGTATAATCCAATTTTATCTTACATAAATTAATTTTTTGACTAACTATAAAGGAACTTTCAACAAAAAAGTTGAATTCTAAATCAAAAAGATGAATTTCTAACCCAGAAGATTAATTTTATATAAAAAATTCTGCCCGCTCCGCGGGCACAATCTCGTCGCGCGCTAGACGTGCGGCTCGTCAGTCTTCGGCTCATAAGGCTCGGAGTCTTCATATTCTGAATTGTCTACTTGAGTATAGATTAAGATTCTCAAAGTTCTGCAGGCTTAGAAGTACACATTTTCGTCGTGATACTCGCGCTGCGCGCTCGATTTCCGACAGACATTTATGAACAGGTTTTGTTGAATCTTTTTTTCTCTCGTAACTTTCGTCGTTTTTACACACATTTTTATTTTATATTCTATTTTCAATGTTATTTTTTACGAATAAAACAAAAAGTACAGTTTTGTTCTTAATCACAAAGATCAATTTTCAGCCAAGAAGACTAATTTCCTACCAAAAACACGAATTTTCATCGAAATATATGCATTTTCAAACAAATGGTTGAATTTTCAACTAAAAAAGATCAATTTTTAATTTCAAATGTCAATTTTCTACCAAAAGTAATATAATCCAATTTTATTTTACATAGATTAATTTTTGACTAGCTCTGAAGGAATTTAAAAAAAAAAGTGATCACTCAATGAAGAAGATGAATTTTCAACCGCGAAAATTAATTTCCTATCATAAAAAGACGGTTTTAAAAAAATTACATTTTTAACAACAAAAATATCCAATTTTTTTTAAATATTATTTTTCTATCAAAAATCGTATAATCGACTTTTTTTTTAAACAAATAAATTTTTCACCAAAAAAGAAATTCTTAACAAAATAATAGAATTCTCGAAAAAAAGATGAAATTTCAATTAAGAAGTTTATTTTTCTACCAACAATGACGAATTTTCAACAAAATTCTGATCTACCACCATAAACCACGTTTTTCACAACACATTCACACATGATAAGTTTTCAAGTATTTATTTGTTGAAAATGTTATTTTTAAAACAAATTTCATTAATTTCAATGTTATTTAAAATATAATAATTATTAGCTTAATTTTAAAGAAAATATTGATGTCTTCATAAACTTTGATGTAAAAAGTCCAGGGGCACGTGAGAGACATAATTCAGCCCGAGATTCGACAATTTGCAGAAATTTGCCTTCAATACACTGTAAAAAAATATTTGTGTAAAATTACAAAGTTTCGGAAAATTAAATATTGTATCATTGTAAATATCACACACTTCACTGTGTGATTTTATCAAAGTATGTGAAATTACGTCCTCTAGCGATGTAAATAAAAGGACCCTCGAATAGCAGTGGTATAGTACACACTCGATAAAAATAAAATTACACATTCCTTCGTACGAACTTTACATTCAGAAGGGAAAATTCAGTCGCAGCGTATCAAAATACCATGCTTCGGTAAAATCGCTTTTCTGTGATTGAAAATTACATCGAGATTTTTAATTTTACCAAAGATCTTTAATTTTACCATGGCGCAAACTGTAAAATTTTTCATTTATAATTAATTAAAAATTTAGAATAATTAATCGAATAATATGTGAATACAAAAGCGTCTCTCGTGTTCGTTGTTTATCGATGCCTTCATACTTCAATTTTGGAGCATTTTTATTTTTAATGCGAGGAAATTGACAAATATTTTCAACTTGGTTGACAGCTTTCACACAAAGATAGACCGAATTCGTGCTATTTCTATTTTGCCTTTTACATTTTCTGCTATTGGAACGGAAAAAATGTGGTTATTCAAAACGCATATTTTTTTACGGATATTTTTTTACCCATAGTATCTTATGTGTTTTAGGTAAGTGGTAACGCGTCCGGCTTGCTTTCCTTCAATCTCCATGAAATTGTACGAAGTTTGAGCTGTCTAGTGTTCGAAACCTATCGCCCTGCTAAATTTTATTTTATTTTATCATTTCATATAATTAATTTTACATTTTCGCATGTAAAATTGTCGGCGAAATTGGAATATCACAACAGATTCGTAAAGTTACTCCGATACATGAGGGTCCTTTCATTTACATCCACCAGAGATGTAAAATTCAATAGACTTTTCTTACAGTGTAATTTAATTTTTTTCCAACTTTGTAAGGATTAATCTACACTTGTAATCAAAATTCGTACAGTAATCATATATTATAATTCTTATTCCTTATAAAGTATTGTAATGATTTTGTATAAGTCGGAATAATGAAACAGTTATTACTAAAATTTGTATGGCATTGAACGCATGAACTAATATTGGGGAGACTTGACCAAGATTTTCAGGAGAGAGTTTACAGAGTGGCTACAAGCTTATTACATGTGTTTTTCTACCTATAAGGTCATTGATTATTATAATGCGCGTTCGAAAATTTTGCTAAATTGATTTATAAAAATTGTGGTGTCAAAATGCAAAGTTCATTATTTAAAGAATATTATTATCTTCAACGTGAGTTACAAAATTGTAATAAATGCCATTCATCAATATTAGGTGTAAATTAATTTTTAATAAAAAAAAGCTCATTTGGAATAAAATACTTTAATGTAATTGTCTACCAAAAAACATATAATTGGTTGAAATCCTATTATAAAAGATTAATTACAGTTTCAGATACAGAACTCATCCCATGGTGTATTCTATTAATTTATACTAATATTTTGTAACATTTATTAAATATGTATACCACAGACAAGATAGGCTTTTCATTTATTATTTTTCATAAAAAGATAAATAGGCGCGTGCCCTTGCGCGCTCAGGACTGCTAGTAATAAACTAAAATGCTATTCCTATCGAGATTTTAGTTCGAAATTGAGTTTCAGTGAACAGAAAGATAAAAGGAGACGATTTTCCATTGATGGAATCTACTACTAAATGGATCAGTTCTTCTATTATATTACTCTAATAGTCTAACTCAGTATAATTCTAAAACATCAATTTACAAATTGCCAATTCTATTTCTTTAAAAGCTACTTCATTTGGCAAAATGAAGTCTATAGAATTTATGAAAGGGATACTGGTATTCCACTAAATTTAAAGAATGCTAAATTTCTGATGTCAATAAAACACTTTCATAGACGTGAGATACCACAAAAGGCAAACAATCTCACGACGAAAGTTTTTTTTACATCAAAAAAGTTTACTTTTCAAGTCGAATGTATCACAATTATAATTTCCATTATAATCAGATTTAATACATTTTTTGAAATACAATCTAAATACAGATACTTCTTTTTGTACACCAAGTTTTTTTTTAGTTTGATACAGTTTGTTATTTAAAAGAGGCGAATCGGGGAGAAAGATCAAAATCCAATTAAAAGTTGCACAATTTATTTAAATGTTGTAATCTACAAGCGTGTAATATCCAAATTTAATTTTGGAAATTTGCAATTTAAAACAATTTCTATGTAAAAGATTCAAATGTAAGCGGATGCAGTTTTTTAATCATTTATCAAATTTAAGGGGTACATTTCAAATTGTTCAGTTGTATAAATTTTTAATTCAAACTCATAAATTTATATGAATTTCGCTTAAAAAATTTTCGATTTGAATACTTGAAATATAAAATAAAAATAAAATATTTTGTATCCATTTAAAATAGTATAAAAACAAAAATCAGGTTTTCAAAAATTTGCTGTCCTCACATTTATGATTTCCTAGAACTCGAAAATGCAAGGTATTTTAAGGAATTTTTTTTTTGCACACAAAAAATGAAAAACGATATTTAAACTTTTCAGGGTTATTATTCAACATGTTTTATGTAAAAAAAAATGTTTTCAACAAAAAATTTCATAATTTTAAAAACGGTGCTGAAGTCGACCCTTCCAAAAAATTGGACTTGAACGGTGTGAGCGATTTTGGCAACGAAATTATTAATCAGTATGAGTACAGCTATCGTCAGTACTAGAAAAAAAGAAAAAGAATGAAAATTGACAAAAGGCTTTTGAAATTGAAATTCTAAAAATCGAGTTTTTCCCCACTTTTTTAATTTTAAAAATATGAAATAATTGCAATAAAAATATAATTCTAGTACGGACGATAGCCATTGATGTTGTGAATAACAAATTAAGACGATTCGGTTGAATAGTTTTTTTTTATAACACACCATGCCGAAAAAAGTAGCTTTGAGATAATCGAGTTTAAAGTTTTAAGCATGAATATTTTCAAAGATAAATACTTACAGTTCATCAGCGATTCCGGCACCATATAAGATCCCTCCTGTTTCCTCCCTTGTTTTCTATCCATATTTTCAGATATTTTTTATATGAACAGTTCGATGTTGCATAGTGGTCACGCAAAGTCTTACTGATCAACTCAGGTAAAAAAAATATGAACGTTGCGCTCTTACTAATAAGGGTTATACACATATGCATCTTTAATTTCCATGCTATTAATGTAACACAAGTTCATTTTTAAAATAAACATATAAAACATGCATAGAGTTAGCATTAAAATGATACTATATATACAAAAGATCATATTTCAGATAAGGACCAGAACAGCGGTCGCGCTATGAACAATGCATCCATTGACGTAGCCGGCAGAACGGTCTCTACCCGCTAAAACTCCTGTAGAAACGAAAGTATTGTAAATATCCTTTCAAAAATTTAATAGTATATTCTTAAAAGACTATACTTTCGAATTATCAAAAAAAATCGATTTTTTGACAATTCTAGACCACCAGGACCCATTAAAGATTTATCTTTTTTCGGTAAAACTTTATAATTTTCTTAAAAGAATTTTTTGTTGGCTAGAAATTAAATTTTTACTGAAAATGTAACGATTCCATTTGGAATTAAAAATTGATCATTTTCAGTTGAAAAATCTAATATTTGGTTAAGAATTAATTTTCATCAATTTGAAAATTAATCTTCTTGTTTTGAGATTCAACTGGTTGGTTAAACTTTTTTCATCTATTTTCTTGAACGTTCGATTTTTTTGTTGTTAAATTGAAATAATTTTGAGACATAATTACATTTTTTAGGTTCAGAATGGAACTATTTGCTTCGAAATTCATGCTTATGTATTTTGTTGAGAAAAACACTATTTGGTCCTAAATTTGTGTTTCTTGATTACAGTCAACTTTTTTTAATTAAAAAGTATTATTATTTTTCGTTGAAAGTTAAGCTAATTAGTTTAAAGTTGAAACTGATTTTTAAAAAGCAAATTTTGTAGGTAATGATTCATAGCTTTTATGGAAATTTTTTAGTTTGCATATTAAACAATTTTCATAATTGTTGAAACGAGGCAAAATTGTTTTCAAAACTAAGTGGAACATTCATGAACAAAAGTTCACATTAGTCAAGTATAAATTCTGCTTTTCTTCCATGACCTATGTATTTGAACATATAACTGTGTATAAGAAGTGAATTCTTAGAAAAAATGTAAATGGCTTAAGGAATTTAAAATTATTTTTAAAATGATTGGAAACTAAAAAATGATGCATTCATGATGATAAACAACAATCATGAAATATCAAAATTTAGTTTAGTGGAACCGTTTGGTCATCATTTGCTCAAGTTTGGAAACAATATTTTGTCTTTTTGACAATAAAACTCAAAAACATGTTGAATTTTCAAAATTGGAGTTCTGACTTCATGCTGCACAACAAATTAAAATTTTTTCCAAAATTCTTTTTTGACTTTTGGACGTCAAAATTGTGGTAATTATCGGATAAAAAAAGTCATTAGCACGATACTCGTGAGCGGCGCATTCTTAAGTTTCCTTGAATATGATATGATTAGTCAGACATCCTGACAAAAACTTTTTTTCAAAAATCAAAGTTTCGAAAGATATGCAAGATTTCAGCGCTTTTTCATTCAGAGAAAGCGGGGCTAAAATTTCACTTTTCAGTAGTAAAAGGTCATTTCATATTTTTGTATGAATTTAAGAAATTCGTAACAGTCTTAAGATATTGAAAATCTATGGTCAATTTAAATAACGAACAATTTTAGAAACATCAGAACTTTAAAAAATTTGAGAGTTTTAAATAAGTTTTAAATTACATTTTTTTTAAATTTAGGAACAGTTAAAATTTAAAAAATTTTGAAAACATTTGAAATTCGGAAAAATAGAGAAATTTTAATTATTTCAGAAATTTTGTTAATTTTAGAAACGTAGAAAATTTAAAAAATGTAATAAATTTTAGAAATTTTGATACTTAAAATTGTTTTAAACATTTACAGAAATGTTAGCGATTTTTCAAATTTTAAACATTTTGAAGACATTTTGGACATTTTGAAAACTTCAGAATTTTGGGTGATTTTATAAATTTTGAAAATTTGATGTTTTTATAATCTTATAAATTTAAAAATTTCAGATGATTTGATAATTTTTGAAAATTCGAACAGTTTATAAATTTTGATAACTTAAGCAATTCCAATAATATTTAAAATTTTGAAAAAATATAAGATATTTTAGTCATTTTGTGTATCTTAGACATTTAAAAAATTTCGATAAATTAAAAAATTCAGATTATTTCTGTTTTGAAAATTTACTGAAATTTGAATAATTTTAGAAATTAAAAAAATGTCGATCGTTTTGAACATTCTGGAAATTTTAGACATTTTGACAATTACATTTTTTCGCACATTTCACAAATTACAATAATTTTAGAAATTTTAATAATTTTAGAAGTGTGCATGTCTTCCTAAAAGTTCGATTTTTTGACAAATTTGCTGGTTAGGCTGTCCGACTAATCATATCAAATATAAGGACACGGCTAATCAAAGATGGTCACTACCGCTTGAGAAGGTGCCGCATGCGAGTATGGTGCTAATTACTTTTTTATTCGATAGCTCACAAAACTGCGACATCCAGTCGAAAAAAGTAAAAATTTGTTGTGCATCGTGAAGTTAGCACTCCAAATTTGCAAATTCGATGTATTTTTGAGTTTTTCCGCCCAAACGACAAAATTTTGTTTATCTGCTGACTTCGCGAAAATCATTAACCTTACGATTACTCTTTGAGGTACGGTTTAATTACGTGATTTCGCTTAAATTTGGAGATTTTTTTAGGCATTTGAATAAAACTAGGGTCAAAATTGGAGATTTTGATTTATAGTGATTTTCGATAATAAAATAAAAATTTTCTTATCCATGGTAAAAATTT
The DNA here is from genome assembly GCF_010883055.1 of Belonocnema kinseyi. Classification (NCBI taxonomy): domain Eukaryota; kingdom Metazoa; phylum Arthropoda; class Insecta; order Hymenoptera; family Cynipidae; genus Belonocnema; species Belonocnema kinseyi. The sequence goes on along the minus strand of NC_046658.1, from coordinate 82,470,138 downwards.
ATTTCTGAGAATCGTATCCGAAATTTTTCCGTTTCTGTAATAAATTTTGACGAATTTCGATTAAAAAATTTAAGTTAGTGCAAATTCCTTTAATCTCGATTGAACATGAAATTAGAAGCATTTTTGATGATAATTTTAGATTCATTTTGCGTCAGAAACTTTGGGAAAGGATCGGTCGCACATTTTGGAAAGGTTCGGAAAAAAGGCACCTATTTGATAGCGTCAGATGGAACTTTCTGTCATGAATTTCTACCATTGATGGATCATGTTATGAGATACTGGAAGAAAATATTTACCGAAGTTTTTTTACATTACAGTCAATAGTTTTCATAATATATCCCTTGGACACGTAGGTGTCCGGTCTGTAGAGAATTACCTATAAAACATGGGATCCCTCAGTTTCTTTCTCAAAGTTACTGAATCTCAAAAGGAGAAGTCATGGCTGAGATAATTCAAGCGATTTTGATCGAAGACATTTCCCGGTTGAAGCCGTGGATTCCTCGGCCATTTCTGAGAAAAAGTTGGAGGAAGGTTTGCTGGCTTGTACCTCGAATTTTATCCTCAATCCCAATTCCGATACCGATGTCAGTCCCAGGATCCCCATTAGATATATCCAATATCTTTTTTTGAAAAACAATTGCGACCAGTGCCCGGGGATCGATACCGGTCTCGTGGAGAAAGAGAGAACGAGTCTGGTTCGTTTGGGTTCGTTGAGGTTTTGAGAGAGTCCTTCGCAGTTCACTAAAGAACCGCGAATAATGTAGGTAGATTTATCCATTACCCCGGGACAGCAAAAGCGAGTCGCGACAATTTTCTGCTCCTTTCAAGCGATTGCGATTATCTCTTAGGCTAAAAAGGTCGAATGTTTTGTTGGTGGGAGAAAGAAGGTAGGAGACGATTTGGGCTTTATGGAGGCGGGGCTGAATTCTGCTGTGGCACTCTTTCGAAATGGATACCAAACCAACCGCTTTCAGCGACGCGAAATCCCCCCCCCCCTCCCCCCCACGGGAATACTAAACTACGTGGAAGATTATCTCCAACCGTTTAACAGAGCAATCCTGTAAAACGCAGCTTTTCAAGCACGCGCTCCTCGATATTGCTTCGAATGAAATCCAATTGTTTTTCAAATGGCTAAGAAGCTATCAAAGAATGAGTTATGAGGTAATATAACCCATGGTTTGCATTTTCAGTTTTCAAAGTAAATTGTTTCTAGGAGAAAAATAAATTTACGAAATCTTTCTCGAATTTCTGAATGTCAAGAAATATGTAACAGAAATGAATATTCAAGGAAGAGAAAGAATGATTCTAATTATCGGAATGGTAACGATACAATTACAATTTAGGTGTAATGTCTATATACATTATAGAGAAGACAGGGGTAATTCTAACAATAAAGGAGCATTCAAATATTACGTGAATTATTATTTTATATTAGAGTGAACCAAAAATATGAACATAGTTTTGAAATACGTCTAAAAATCCCCTTTTTGTGATATTCACCGATAAATCTTTAATGAGTTCAGACATTCATGTCGAACAAGATGACACTCAACCAACTGTTACCTAAACGATATTAAAGGAATTTTTTGCGAAGTATTAATCTTATATAATATGGACGTATTTTTCATAGTAAATAAAGTTTAATTACTTAAAATTCCTTTAGTACACAAGATTATTAAAAATTAACATTACTAAACTTTTTTGTAGCAAAAATATCTCCTTAGATAATTTTTTTTTTCATTCCAAAAATCCTGGAAGCGCTTTTTTCTTAAATTAATTTTTATTTCATTTTACTAATTTCTTGGATTTTTAAAATTACAGGTTTCTTTTTACATTATCATCTTACTAAGAAGTTGATGGTTTTGTAAAATTAAACTCAGTCGGTTTTCAAAAAATGTTTACGTTTTAGGCTCCCCTGAGTCATAAAAATTTATTTTTAAAATGGCAACTGTGAAAGGATTGTCACGCTATGAACAAGAATCAAAAGCAGAAAAACGTTTCTTTATAAAAGCCGTATTAGGTTATCATAACAGCTTTTTTAATTTTCTTGAGAAATGGAAAATTGCAATTTTAATTGCCCAAAAAATAATGAAAAATTAAATTTTCTATTTTGCACTCCAACTGTCCAAGATCCAAAAAAATTTTTAATTACGAAAATTAGGCATCCAGAAAAGATCTACAAATTCTTTCTCAATCTCTTTTTGATTTGACGCGTAGTTGTTCTTTTATTTGTCAAAAACAACATTAAAGATAAAAAATAATTAGACAAAAGTTTTTCATAAAAAAACAGCTACAATTTTTTTAAAATTATTTATTGATATTGCGTGTAGTTTTTTCAATCATGACAAAATATTTAATGTAATTTTTATAAAATCAGATCTAAAAATTTGCTTTCAACTTTTTTATCTCACGAGACACGTGATGAGAGTAAACTTGATGCGAGTAAAAAAATTAATATGAAATTATGTTCCGAAACAAGAATTATACAATCTACATACTTCTTTGTATATTTGAAGTATTCTTTTATCACAAAAGGTTGTTAAAAAAGTTTTTTATTTAGCAATCATCACAGGTTGTAATTACATAATGCTCACATATGTAATTTAAAAATTGTGAAAACAAATTTTTAATAAATAAAATAATAGGAAAGTTTGGAACTTTTAAGAAAAGTTTGTACTATGATTTTTTATTATGAGAAATACTTATATGGCATTGCAAAAGAATATAGAATACATATCATCGAACTTTAAAAACTTTTGGTTAAAGTCGGTTGATGCTCACAATGCTAAATTTTAAATCAAAATATTATATATTTTTTAATTAGACAATTTTTAGAAGCTATACTTTAATTCACAAATTAATTGAAATAAAATAATCACTGGCGCATATTTTCTTCTTCTTAGTGTTAGCAGAATTCCCAGTAATTAATGGAAAGGAAGATTATTTAAATACTTTATAGGTAAACCGACCACGCAAATTGAAGATTTTCTGCAGAATTTTAATATTCTTAAGAAGCTTATTTCGCGAGGAATTACGTTCATTAAGGAAAAAATCATTTAAGAGTCTTATGAGTCTTATAAATTTTACTCTACAATGAACCTTGAGGTGAAATAACGTACTTATATTTGTTAAAGATACACATCTGTTACTGAAGTGTTAGTTAATTTGCTTAAAAATTAGTTTTGTTAGAGCATCTGACTAAAGCATTTTTTTAAATCTATTAAAAAAGTAAAGTGTTGGATGACAATATTTAGGCCAAAAATTTTGTTTTCGGAATAAACAAATTAATAATTTAATAAATTAATCATTTTAAATTCTTAAAATATAAAGATATATTTTGGTACTATCTGTAAAGATCTATCGGGTTAAAATTCAGAGATTTGCAGAAAAATTTTTGATTTAACTGGGGTGGAAGTTGCCGAATAATAAAGATATTAAAAACAATAAGTTTTACCAATATTAATTTTAGTTGATAAACTTTATTGAAAATTTTGCAAGGGAAATTTTAGATAGGTCCGTGTACGATTTTCATTCAGATTCTTTCCAAGATCTGTATTTGAAGCTTTCTGTTTCTATCAGAATCTCAGACCAATTTTGACAAAATAATTCAAGTTAAGGTAAATAGCTTGCAAAACAAATAATAAATTAAGATAACAGAGATTTTCTTAGAATGTTCAATTAATAGGAGGAAGATTGATTACTTTTAATAATAAGATCAATTTTAAAACTTTAAACTTCTTGGAAGGTCACAAAAACATCACAGACACTGCTACAGGACATTAAATCGACATAGTGTGAAATAATACTCTGGGTTTTTAAAATAGTACGTTGTGTATCGAGGGTGTAAAAAAGGCTATTTTGGCGAATGTGAGCTTGCGGCCCGAGCAAAGCGAGAGCGACAGTAACGCGAGATAAAATAGACATACACTTTTAATACACGCGATACTTTTTTTCTTATCCCCCTTGAAAATAAACACGTAAAGCAGATAAAGAATCTTTGATGTTTTTGACAAATTTATAAGTGCAAAGAAGAAATATTGTACTCAGCAGCAGAGAGACTGTGGAGTCCAGCGATGTCCTTTTTTAAGGATAAATATAATTTTCGCCATATTCTCACTTGCGTGGTGCAGTGTATATGTAACGAGCGTAAAGCTTTATATAGCGGGCGTAAAGCTTCATGTCAACTCGGCGGCGGAGTGCACATGTGAGAATGTTGCTGGTCTGGAAGCGGCTACAATACGCCTGCTTCAGGTGCATGCAATAAGCGTTTTAGGGAGGGGGGGGGGGGATAATAGTTATTTGTGATAGAAGGACCCTAATTGTCACTTTTTCGGTCGAGTGTAAAAGTTGAAATACGAGTTGGAGTAGTGATGTAGCCGAAACAAGACGAGTACTTCAATTTACAATAGAAAAAGTGACCCTCAGGGGCAATCAATCATAAGCTCAAATACAGATTGCATAGAGTTCTAATCTTAAAACCCGAGAGGGTCCAGAGGCGGAGTCAGCTAACGTGCGTGGGTTAAAAAGTCGATAATAAAATACCCTGAGTAACTTAGATACCCTGAATACCCTAAATACCCTGAGTAAAAATGTTACGGCCTATGATAAAAAGTGCTATTTTAGGTATCGTTCGCAGTACCTAAAATGGCACTTGTGATGGCAGAGTGTTAAAAATACCTTTATAACACAAAAGTATTTTATTCCGTAGGATAAAAGATGACGTCATATGTTAAGAATAATACATTATAAACCTTTGAATACACATTTCGGGATAATCGACTGTTAACACTGTAGGAAAATTATTGTTGCAGATGGTGGAATTTTTTTAGTATTTATGGTATATTACTGTAAATACCGGTAAAATTACCAAACATTTACATAAATTACAATAATATGTCTAAAAATTTTTTAATTTATGGTGAATTTATAAATCTGACAAGATTTTGAAAGTTTTTGAAATTCTGGATATATTTGTATACTTTAAATTTAAAAATTTTGAAAATTTGCAATGGTTCTAAGAATGTTATAATTTTTATGGTAATTAATGAATTTACCACAATTTTCAAAAGTTTATAAGTTTACCATAATTTTCTTGATTCATAAAATGTATAAATCAACCATAAATTTTATAAACTTATTAATTTATCATAAATTTTCAAAATTTAGATGTAAATGCATCATAAATATTGAACATTCATCACATTTTATAAATTAACTCACTATTTTTAAAAGTGATAACATTTATAAATTAAACATGAATTTTTTCAATCAATAAAATTTATGAAATTCACATAAATTTTTCACATTTAAAAATGTAACATATTTAACAAAGTAATTTACTATAATTTTTTTAATTTATAAGACGATTATAATTTTTAAAACTTGTAAATATCGAAGTATTTTGTCGTCCCGAAATTTGGCATGAAAAGTCAAATATTTTCCATGAGCTTGGTTAGTTTTCCCGAATTTTTAAGATGACTGGTTCATCCCCTTTTTCAACTCCCAACATTTTTCGGCACGACTAAATGCAGGCTATAAATATACAATATTTTTTTAGAATATACAAATGTATCACAAAGTTTTAAAATTTATAAATTTACAATAATTTTTAAAATTCATAAATATTAAATAGATGAAATTGATACATAAATTTAAAGGAACTGATAAATTTTGTTAATTCAAGTTCTTGTTAAAATAAGAATAAAGTTTCAAAAATCTTATCATATAACCAGAAGTCATAACTTTGTTACAAAAAATGTCTGTAATCATGCATTTGTTTAAAAAAATACCCTTATGCACGCCGTTTGGGTGCGGTAAAAAACCAGTAAGCGCCAAACAGTAGATTTTACATAATAAAGGTAAACGCACTTATGATTTGCCGTAAAACTATTGCATATTAAGAAATTATCTTCCATCACGTTTTTAGCAGGTTTAGTAAAGTACTATTTTATAGTAGCATAAATCAAAAAGTAGGCAAATTCACATTGAAAAAGTTTGTTAGAAATTTGAAAGGACCTTACTTTTCTTCTTAGCATTTATGCTAAGCAGGCTTTACGTAAAGAACGAGCTTATAAAATAAAGTAAGCGTCATAAAACACAATTTATTTGCCGGAGCGAGTAATCACATTATGAATAAGGTTTCAAATAATTGTTGTACATAATAATTCAATTAAATTCTTACTTATATTTACGAGATCAGAAAATAATTTATTTTATTACTTTCATGTGATTTTATTGACAAAATTAAATTTAACATGAATAAAACAGAACTATTATTGATAATAATACAAATTGTTACTTTATTAAATCACGTGCCATTATTAATAACAAGAGAGCACTTCCTTGTCCAACCTTCCTTTATTGCTGCAAAACGAAATAAACGACAAATTTTTACTTACTCTCATTTCATTTAACATGTCAATTTTAAAATGCATTTACAGTCAAACTCGGATATAGCGCCCCTGGATATATTCCTTCCGAGAATTGACGTCGCGCCGCAGGTAGTGGTTTCATAAAAACCACTAATGTACGAAATATTACTGTCTACAAACTTTATTTATGTTAAATGATACCCGATAACGTCCTTAACTCAATTTTGAAAATATGGCGCTCGCTGCTTTTCGACTACACAACGCCAAGTTCAAGGGAAAGAAACTTCTTACGATTCATGTATACTTTCTGTATGTATATTTCAATGCTGATAATAAATAGTAATGTGATTTCTGATTTTTGTTCAGGTCGATTTGAGGCATCTTCTTCAAACAGACGAATCGAACGAGATAGAGGTAGGGATCGACTTGACGGATTACTACATCTCCGTCGAGTGGGATATTTTACGGGTGCCTGCAAAGCGCAACGAGAAGTTTTACGTATGCTGCGAGGAGCCCTATCCAGACGTCATGTTTCACATTACACTGCGTCGGAAGACCCTTTTCTACACAGTGAATCTCATAATACCATGTGTGGGCATATCGTTCCTTTCGGTATTAGTGTTTTATTTACCGAGTGACAGTGGTGAAAAAGTCTCCCTTTCTATTTCTATACTCCTCTCACTTACTGTGTTCTTCCTCCTTCTGGTGGAGATCATACCATCTACTTCGTTGACGGTTCCACTTCTAGGTAAATACCTCCTTTTCACAATGGTGTTAGTGACGTTATCAGTCGTGGTGACGATAGCAGTGCTCAATGTGAATTTTCGTTCTCCAGTGACACACAAAATGTCTAGGTGGGTGCGCGTTGTTTTCATTGAGGTGATGCCGAAGTTTCTGCTTATCCAAAGGCCGAAAAAGGATAACGGCGAAGACAGTGACGAAGAGGTGGACGTTGACGGAAAACCGCCCGAGGTCATCCTCACCGATGTGTTCCATGTACAAGAGACTGATAAATATGATACTTACTGCGGGAAGAGATATAGTGAGGATTATGAAGTGCCGCGTTTGCCAGGTTTGCCAAGTTTACCGGGTTTGCCGAGTTTGCCTCCTTCCGTTGCGATCAGTAACGTCGGACCTTATGACGAACCCCTACCAGCTTTACCACTGCCTGGTGTCGATGACGATTTATTTGGTCCATCGAGTCCTGCTTACGTTCACGAGGACGTCAGTCCAACGTTCGAAAAGCCGCTCCTCAGGGAAGTCGAAAAGACGGTCGACGATGCCAGGTTCATTGCTCAACACTCAAAGAATAAGGACAAATTCGAAAGCGTAAGTCAATCAGTTTCTTTTATGATATGCCTTAGTATAAGATTAGTTTTAGACATTATTTTCATTAGTACTGATATTACTTTAAGAAATACACAAGACTAGACTGAGAAATTTAAAATGATGGTGCTGAAAATGTCCTAAAAAACAGTTCTTCAATCAAAAAATTGTTTGATTTAAACTAAAATATAAAATTTATGTTGAAAATAAATATTTATTTCAGTGAGTGAAATATTCATTAAGTGAAGGAATGTTCTTATTGGTTGACATAAAAAAAATCATTAAAAAAATAGGAAAATATCTATAAAAATTGACTGAAATCGAATTTATGTGAAAGAATCCAGAGAAAAATGGTGTTTTTTTTTCTTTAAAATTACAAAAAGATAATTTTTTTATTCATACCAGGTCCAACAGGGACTCGTCAATTTTTTTCTTGAATTTATTTCCAAAATGTCCTTTGTTTACTGTAGGTAGATAATAAATAATTTCAATGTTCTAGCTGTGATAAAATTATTTTCCCAAGACCTGCATGAAAAGTGCGATTTTGCATGCCCTTAGAGTGAACGCAAAGTATATGATCTCAGAGCATTGGGAAAAAGACAGGTCACGCATGCGCAGTTAGCGATTAGACCATTTTCCTCCCTGGGGAAGAAATAAGAATGATGTCAGAAAAACTTCATGACATGACCTCAATGAACATATTAAATATATACTTACAGTTTTATAAACTATAAACTTGATTTTTTTGCAGAAAACTCGCTGCCAAGAAAACTTTTATCAAACGGCAAATAAAAAAGCACTTAAAATCACCACCCAGAAAAAGAGGTTTTTTGTATCACTCAATTTGTGTAATTTTCATGAAAATCTAATCTATTTCCAGTATTTTCTGGCACACTGAAGTCTGAAAAAGAGCTCAGTCTAATCTAAACACTGTTAGATAAGACTTTTCCTAATAATTTCCATCTTTGATGGATCAATCTTTTAACATTAAATTATTTCTATGCTGTTACACAATTAGTCGATTTCGAAAAAAAAAATTTTCGACAAATTTATTTCAGAAAATTACTACAAAATTTATAATGTCAATTCTTGCAATATACCTTTGAAAAATAGATCAATAAATCAAACAATAAAGGGATTCTCACTAATGAACGATGAAATCTCACTAATTTAAATTTAGGGAGCCCAACTTCAAAATTTTAATAAAATATGAGCTCATAGCCCTTCGTGACTTATAACTGTGACGCTTTTGTATTCTGAGTTTCATATACACAAATTAATGTGCTTAATATTTTAATATTTTGGTCGTTAAATAACAAAATAGGATAAGAGCTATTTGTATGAGAGTAATTTACATAAACGGGTGGTTAGCTACACGCATGTAATCTTAAATTTGAATAACACAACCATAAAGAAACGCTTAACGGCTTTTACAGATATTTTGCATACTTTAGCATCATTATTTAGACTATTAACTGCAGGACAAATTTTTGCGAAAATATTACCATATCTCAGAATAGGTAAATGAGAAGATCTATAAAAAAGAAGGAAAATTGAAAATAGAAGAGAAATTCTGGTTCGCACTTGTACCCATTTTTCGGAAACAGATTATTTCAATTATTTTAAAAAAATGTACGCGCTATATTGGAACCGATTTAAATTAAAATACATCACACTATAATTTGAAATTAGAAACAAATCAAGTGTTTATTAAATACACCAAGGTTTCTCTCAAGCCTAGAGATCTGGCTGAAATGGATGACGAGCTTCGTGGACATTTTTCCGGTGAATCCGACCTCTGGGCTATCAATTATTGTG
>NC_046658.1:82455730-82460523 GCF_010883055.1 Belonocnema kinseyi | reverse complement strand
TGTAAATGTTTAGAATTAAATGCAATGGCGCTTACCTCCTGCGATTCATTAAAACTAATGCCCAATCATTTTAATTTTGATTCTACATACATAAAAAGGATATATACTAAGCACTACACTTTGTAAGAATTAGTTGCTGCTTTCATTAAATCGCTTAGTTAAAAATTCTTCATTTTTAGTTTGAAAATTGATTGTTTTTATTTTAAAGTGGAACCATTTACTTAAAAATTTATGTATTTTGTTGTAAATTCGTCCATGCTTGGTAGAAAATTAATCTTCTTGATTGAAAATTTAACTACTTAGTTGAAATCCGAACTACTCTGCTCAAAATTAAATTTATTAGATAAAAGTCCATCTCTCTGATTGATAATACAAATATTTTGTTAAAAACTCTTGTTTAATTTTGGTCGAAAATTAATTTTTTGTTGAATAAATAAAATTGCATTACCAACGTTTTGGTACGCGTACAGTACCTTTATCAAGGCAAGACAAATTTAATAGGTATAAATTGACACCACCCAGGAACAGGTGCCCTTTCTTTGATATATGAGAATCGAACGAATTAAACTTTACGATTTCATTATTGGTTATAAAATGATCGTTTTTAGCAGAATATTCAACAATTTAGTAAAAAATGTTATTAATTCAAGATTTGTCTTTCTTGTTGAATATATAAATATTTTATTGAAAATACGTTTCGTTATTGAAAAAAAATTTTAACTTTTAATTGAACTATTTCAGTTATAGTAGGAAATTGATGGTTTAATATTGCAAATTGAAAATTCGTCTTTTTGGGATCATTATTCTATTATTTTCGTACAAAATTTAATTATTTTTGCAAAATTAACTCTGGTTAAAAACTCATATCCTTGGGTTAAAAATTCAACTGATTTCTAGAGAATTCGACTTTTTGGTTTAAAAATTCAGCAATATTGTTGAAACTTTCTTTTTACTGAAAAATCTTTCTTGGTTCAAACTTTAACGATAATGTTGAAAATTCGTCTTTACAGTTTGAAAATTTATTAGTTTTGGTTAAAAATGCATTTCTTTATTAAAGCTTATTATTGCAGATTAAAATTAAATTGTTTTGTTAAAAATGCAATATATTCCGGATTGAAATATTAAATGTTTCATATTGAATTTAATGTTGTACCCATACATTAATCTTGTTTAAAGGAATTATCCCACATTATTTCCATATCTGATGCAATATCGTATTTTCACTTATAATTTAAATTTGAAACTTTTAGTTATTGAAATTAATGAAATAGAAATTCTTAATTACCGACGCACAGTGACGGATCATCTCCATTGTTTACCAACTTTCTACTTTATCAGCGTTTACGAATTACTTTGCACGGAATACAGACCGAACTGATTTCGTATTGTTTGCGAATTTGCGTACACAGAATATGGAGTAGACTTAGTAATTGGATTGAAGGTGCAAACACAATGAACCGAGTTCGTTTCTCTTACGACGAATATTCCAAATAATATTCACCATACGAAGAATGATAGGGGAATGATATGGGAATAAACTATTTTTAATCAAATTAATGTATAGCTATTATATTGAATTAAATATTCGACTTCAAGTCGAAACATGTTGTTTTTTTAATGAAATAATTGAATTTTTGAAGAAAGAATTGATTTTTAAGCTAAGAAGTTAATTGGTTTAAATGATACCTGATTTTCGAATGTAAAAATATGAAATTTCAACCAAGCAAGATTACTAATCATAGTTCAATTTTCAATCAATTTAAACATTATTTTTTTTTATTAATTTTCACAAGCAAACAGTTACACTTTTGAGTAAAAGAGACAAATATTTAATTTCTAAACCTACAGACTTAAATTTTTATCAAGATTTCAAATAAAAAAGAACCAATTCCATTTGTAATAAATAACTTAAAATATATACCTAAGAAGTATAATTTTTATCAAAATAGTCGAAGTCCAAAACAAAATACGAATTTTCTACAATACAGATGAATTTTCAGTTCAAGAGTACTTTCGAGAAAAAAGTTAATTTTTAATCAAATGCATAGTTGCATGTTTGAACTAAAAGCGATCAATTTTAAACAAAAAGTGGAATAGTTAAATTTATATTTGGAAAATAGATGTTTAATACACACAAAATGAAATAAAGATAGTTTAATTTTCAAGCAAAGAGATAAATCTTGAACTAACAAATAAAATTTTTAATTAATTAAACCTTTTACAGAGTAACTTAATTGTAGATGAGGAAATTTTTTTTACCAATACATACGAATTCCGAAGAAAATACGCATATTTTCAACCATGCAATTAAATTTGGAACTGAAAAAAAGGAATTTTCAAGTAGAGATAATAATTTTCAAGGGAATATTTAATAGTTTTATTTTAACTAAAAAGATTCATTTTAGCCGAAAATGGATTAGGGAAACGAGTAGGGAAAAATAATCTTTAAATTAAAAAAAAAATAGTTTTTACTCAAATAGTTATTACCAATTAGCAGAATTTTGCACCAAAAGATATGAATTCTGAATCAATAATTTAATAGAGCAATATCAGCACGCTATTTTCGTTTTAGAAATTTATAACTATTATTTTGAACGGAAGTTTCAAATCTTTAAATAAAAGTAATTTAACATGTATACAGTATTGGCATGCTTTCAAGATTCCGTGATAATTTCTACAAGCTTCAAAAAACACATTTTTTCGTGTAAATAATGAAATTCAATGAAAGGAACGTGAATGAGAATCTGTATCGATAGAATGCATCATAGTGGTTACCAGGAAACTTGCATTAGTGAATGGCAGGAATAAAAACTTTTTTTGTTTGAGCAGGTAGACGGTATCCCTTGAAAAGGATTGCGATACGTAAAAAGCAATGAGCGTAGAATACTGCTTTGATATTTTCGATCCGGTAAAAGAGATACTTTCGAACGTTACCTCATCCTCTAAAAGGAACCTAACGATTGAGTCTTTAAATTCATTTTGGGACTGGAGTTCTACAACTGAAAATAAAACAAAAGCACTGATTATGTTCATCATTCAAATTGATAAATCGAGTTTGAGAAACTACGGTGTAATTTAGTGAAGCGCGACTTCAAATTTGAAATTTCAATTATGTTTAAGTGCTTATACACTTTATGTTCAAAGTGCAACGGTAAATTACATTTGGAATTAAAATCTATGTAATGCAATGAATTAAGAAAGCACTTCCTGCATTCATAAAGCCAAATTTGAAAATATAAATATTAATTGATTAAAAAATATTCTAATTTAGGATAACATTATTATTGTGCTATCAGAAAACATATCAAAATGAATAAAAATATATTAAAAGATTAGGAAAAATTAAAAAAGAGAAATACTTTAAATCAAGTACAAATAATTTTCTAAAAAAAGCGAATAAAATTTAACAATTTCAAATCAGAGGCCCGCAAAACGGAAAATTTCATAAAAAGAGACCACCAATTGTGAACATTGGATTTGGCCTATAATTTTTATTAGAAAACCTTATTACCTAAGTGTTAGCTTACCAGAGTAGTAATATTCACTTTTATGCAGCTTAGAGAAAATCAACTTTGAAATATTCCGCATAGTTCTCTTAAAATTTGGGGAAAAACACTTGCTCAATCGGCCAGTACGAGTAGCTCAGGCAGAAGCGCTTCGACTTCATGCTCGGAAGGATGCATATTCGATTCCAACTAACTGCATTTTTTAAAATATATTTATTAAAATGCTTATAGATAGAATTTACTTCAATGATATTCAAAAATGATGCAAATAATAATTTATTAAATGCATTTTTCATAGACAAACTTTTATTGAACTTTGTCATGTTTTCAATACAAATTAATGTACTATAAATTGTATTATTATTCTTTATAATATTTACCCATTATATTTAAATACAGAAATTTGAGAATTGAGGACGAGTTTTTTTTCAAACCAAAGATGGTGGGCAATAATAGTTTTGAAAAAGGTATCGCAAAATTTTCATTTGCCTAATTTTGCAAGATTATTGAAGTCAATTGTGTTTATAGACGTATTAATCAATACAAAAAACGTATGACGCCAAAGCTCTTACTGCCTGAGCAACCGACCGTTTGACCTAATAATTAGGTATTGGCCTTTAAATATTATGAAGCAAAACTAAAATTGCCAATTCGCAATCTCTCCTTTTCGGACCAAAATCTCGAAACTGGACAACTTAATTAGAAATGAGTTAAAATTGCATAAAATATAATTAAAAGTGTTAATGATTAAAAAATTTTATTTTTAATTGAAAAATCCCAAAATTTCACGATTTTACAATGAAATTTCTTTCAAATATTACTGTTTCAAAACGTTTAGAATGTAACAATATAAAATTAACCAATTTTGAATTTAGTGATTTACATTTCAACACTGTTAAAAATTGGTAATTTTAAATTAAAAACTGAATTGTGTATTTCAAAGGTAAAGCTTGTGAAACTGAATTTAAAAGCTTAACAAATTCTTAAATTATTATTATATTACGAAGTTATTATTATTAATACATTATCAAGAATTTCAAAATTAAAATTTTTTATATTTAAATCCTTTAAATTTGAAATTCTTTGAAATTGATTTCAGTCGTTTCAAAATTTGAAATTTTCAATTTGTTGATTATACTCATAAAACAATACAAATTTTAATTTTTGAATATCAAATAATTTTGTTAACACTTTATTTAGAAAGGTTATACATAATTGAGATTATATATTTTTAAATTCAGTTTGAAATGTTAGATATATTTGAACATTTTTATATGTAAACAATTA
>NC_046658.1:82449262-82455630 GCF_010883055.1 Belonocnema kinseyi | reverse complement strand
TCTCATGCTCAAGGCTTAAATTTGATAAACTATGTTTCTCATTTTTTATTGTTTTGAAATTGTACTAGAAGTATTAATTTAAAAATTATTTTATTAAAATCCTTCATAATCAAAATTCTAAAACTATCAAGTCTTTGAATTAGATATGCTACGATTTCGAATAATTTAGAAACCCAGACGTTTAAAACAAAAACAAACAATATTTAATTTTAAAATGATTGAATTTATAACTGTGTAGCAGGGCTCTCTATATCTCTGTATTTTCAACATCAACATAGTAAATTTAAAAATTAAAAACCTCCATAAACTAAGAAATTTTAGACGTAATATTTTCGCATTTAAGCTTTTGAAGAAAAAAACTTCAGTTTCAAGACCTTGTGCATGCAAGACTTTAATTTCTAACTAGAATTTTAGAAACTTTAGAGATATAAAATGCATAATCAATCAGTATTCAAAGTTATTCGACAGCCTTTTTTATTAGCATATGTGATTTGTGTCAAATAAAAACCACTGCCATTTTTACTGTTTAAATTTAAATAATTCTATATAATGCCAAACCTTATAGTTAAACTATTCTGAAAACATTGAAAATGACATGCTTTTTATTTTGGAACTTTCAAAATAATTAGGTTTATGCTTGAAGGGTTACAACATTGTGCATCGCAATTTTTAAAATCAATCATATTAACCTGAAGCACAGAAAAAGAGGAGCTTCAATGCAAATAAGGTAATTTAATTAATTGGAAGATTATTCTTATTAGTTTTCGAAACTGATTTAGATAACAAGTCAGAAATTGAAATTGATAATTTTTGTCCAAAAAAATGTTTTTTGGATCACGAAAAATTGGTGATTTTATCTAAAGATAATTAATCACAAACTTAAATCACATTCCTACTTTATTGTATAGATATATCTATCTAATTATACTCGAAATTATATTCCCCTTTCTAATTTTTTACTGAGGGATTGCTATAACTATGGATATAATTTAACCTGTCGTTTGCCATGTTTTCATAACTTGTGCGGCCGTCCGCGACTGATGGCATTGTTGTAAAATCATACAAAAGAAATTTGCAGAATAAAGTTTTTAAAAGTTCTAAAGTGAGATTCACAGCATCCACAGCTTTTTAAATATACTTTGAGATGTCTTGTCTGCAGCTGGCTATATTATGTCCTTTAATCATGTTTTTTTACCTTAAAACCATAAATTATTGATTTAAATAATACTTTTTTTAACAGTTATTTATCTTTCACTCTGGCTATGATTTGGAGAAAGTTCTCTTTTTCTAGTTACTTCTATAGTGCTGTTAATGCACTCATTTGTCGTTCACTAAAAATTTTTCTACGATTATGCAGAAAAAAATTGAAGAGATCTAACAATTACAATAAAAAAAATTACTTTCTAATAAAAATAATACATTAATTATACAGTGAAAATAAAAAACAAGTGCGCAGTAGATAAATGCGTTTCTACTCAGACACTATAGTCGGGAAAAATTGTTCTATTCAATGAAATTCAAGTAAAAATTGCAATTTCAAAATTTTTATTTTTATCTTTCTCATCTGACAATACTATACCCACATGATCAAATTGCATAAGCTGTCTTGCTGGAAAAAGGGACCCCGAAATCCGCTCCTTTATTGCGCCCGACGTAGTTTTTAAAGGAAAGAACATATATTGACACAACAAAAATCAAAATAATCGTTAATTCATGCTGTAACCGGGTTTGTAATTAGTTTACCCTAAAACCGAAAACTACCTCTGTCAGGGGTCTACCCCCTGACAATAGTTTTTCATCATAACAGTATAATATTTACCTCAATTATACTTACTTAGTGATGCTCTGACTCTTAAAAATCGAAAAACTACCTTCATAATGGGGACACTTTGTTTATCTACATAAGTTTTCAGAACATCACATGACAAATAAGCCTGGTGAGTAAAAAAGGAACCTAGCTAACAATAATTTTTTTTAAATCAGGGAATTTTATTCGTTCGGGAAAAGTCAGGGATTGAAAGAATAAAAATCATGTAAAATTTAGAGAATTTCTGTAATTTTAAACTGTCAAGTAGAATGAATTTGAAATTTTTTCAGTTTTAATTTGAAATTGTTTTCTTTTGTTTATAAAAGGTACTTGGTTAAAAATTTTACAAGTTTCAGATTTTGCTCTTTGAATATTAATATGGTCAAGGAAAAGTGAAGAATTGGTTAGTGGGAAATTAGAGAAAATTAAAAATAAAGATTTGCGGTAAACGTGTTATATTATTCTTGTTAGTGATTTGTTTGCTTTGTTTTTATATTTATTTTTTTGTAGTGGCTTCCTCCACAATATTACCTTGTTAGTTATAAATTTCATTACTTGTTTAAAACTTCATCAATTTTGTTGAAAAGGCATCCTTTTTGGTCAAAAATTCAATTTTTGTGTTGAAAATTCGTCCTTTTAGGTTAAAAATTCAACCTGTTTCATGAAAGATTTACTTATTTTTAAATCTCATATTTTCAGGCTAAAAAGTAAAATTAAACTCTTTTTGGTTGAAAATGCAACTATTTTTCAAAAATTTGTCTTTTTATTTTAAAAATTCATCTATTTTACTAGAAATTGCATCTTTCTTCGACCAAAATGCAACAGGTTGGTTTAAAATTCAAGAATTTTGTTTAAAAGTAATTTTTCCTGTATTAAAAATTCAACTGTATTGTTGAAAATTCATATTTTTGGGTAAAAAACGTAACTATTCTCACAGAAAATTTCTTTCTGAGTTAAAACTCATATTCTTATGTCGAAAAGTCAAACCTTTTTCCAAAAAGTTGTCTTTTTTTATTAAAACTTCAACTGTTTCGTTAAAACATCGGATGTTTGGGTTAAAAAGTAAATACAATTTTTGCAGAAGATTTACTTCTTGTTCGCAGTTACCGTTTCTGAAATTTCTGTTACAGTTTAAGAAAATTTATAAACGGTTTCTGCATAAAGCTTTAGTGACGCGTCTCTAAAAATCCTTACATAAATTTCTAACAGTGTATGAGAAAAAATGTCCGAAATAAACTTCTGTAAACAATCTTCTAAAAAACGGTTTGTCGTGGATTTTTAATCTTTTGTATTTTGTATAATAATGCAAACGACCTGACTATTTTAGTGCGTTTAACTCTAATAATTGTATTGTAAATAATGGTGTGCTAATGTAGCTGCTGTATCAATTTAACCTCCTATTACCAACTTTAACAAAGTAAAGAAACGTTCCTTGAAATTTACGATTCTTTATTAAACAATAGACGATGAAACGATTTAGAAAATTTGTATGCATGTCGACACAATACTTCAGGAGAATTCCTCGATAACCTCTCTTTAAATAGACTAATGTTTCGCTATCCTTAAGTGATGTAAGATGTCTATATATGATAGTTTCAAGTTTTAAGAATAATTTATTTTTTGAATATTAAAATAAAAACTACGCAGTGGCTAAACTTTTTGCTCATTATAACTCTTAATTTGTAGATTTTTTATTACCTCAAATTCCGGAAGACTTAATGGTTCCTTTCCCTGCATCCCACCAATTAATCATTCCAATTAACGAAAGAATAAATGAATTCAAAATTCGATATAATATTAAAATAAATACATTTATGATGAACAATAGCAACAGATTAAATTTATAGAAGAGAATATTATAAAATGGATTGATCCATTTTAAATCATACTAATATTTAGATCTATTATTCAAAACTTTCCTCAACATAACGATAATTTTTTTATAATTATTCAAAAGTGGCTTCACTCTGTTAAAATAATTCATATTTTTCCAAGTTATCGACTAAGAAACTTTAGTCACGGGAGAAACTAATAATAATTTTTCGACCTAATGTTATATATACAGTTGTGAGCGCAACAATCACCTGAAACTGAACATTGATTATAACTGCATGGCGGGACAGGAGTCGAGCGACAGCTGTACAACGAAAATAAAATAAAAATGTAAGAAAATAGTTCAATTTCTAACAAAAATAAAGAGTTTTCAATTTAATTTTGAATCATCAAATAAAAAATCGAATTTTCAACAAAGGAGTCAATAACCAAATGCATAATTTTTTGCGAACATAAATCTTCTTTGTGAAATCTTAAGGAACATTTTAAAATCTTTTTTAAGTCTTTAAAATCCTTAAAATTTTTGAAATCATTGTAAAATTTTTAAATCTTTTTAAATCTCTGTGAATTCTTTGCTATATTTTGAAGTATTTAAAATTTTTGTGACATCTTGAAATCTCGGAGAAATCTTTGTGAAATATTTTGAAATCTTCTAAAATTTTTGTAAAATCTTTGAAATCCTTGAATTTTTTTTAACCATTATGAAATAGTTGAAACATTTGTAAAATCTGTCTTTCGACTTTTTTTGCAAAAACTTCTGTATTCATTGGCAACTATTAAAATCTTTTGAAATTTTCTTAAATTTTTTGAAACCGTTTTAAATTGTTTAAAATCTTTGATATCTTCTAAAAAATTGGATATTCTTGATATCCTTATAAATTCTTTGAAATAATTGTAAAATCTTCACTACATCTTTTGCATTTGTTTTAAATCACAGGAAAATTTAAAACTTTTTCAAAATATATTGAAATTTTTTAAACATAATGTGAGCTCGTTTAAAGTCTTGGAAATATTTTATATTTTTGCGAATAATACCGTCTTTGAAATCTTTGAAATGCACAGAAGAATGTGCACACAGAAAAATGTGCACTTTCGTTGCACAGAAGAGCAAAGAATGCGATAATTGCAAGATTTATTATAATCAAGACTATTTATTATAGCATGCTACGCGCCGGTTTATAGTGATCCTAGAGAAGTAAAAGAAGCCTTCTGGGACACTTTAAATGACACAATAAACATCTGCGAACATGGGGAAAGAATTTCTACTAGGAGACATGAGCGGTTGGGTGGGCATCCAAAATCAGGATACAGAAAGAGTATTAGGTAATTTTGGGGATCCAAGAACAAACTATAACGGAGATAAACTAGTTGGTCTATGCTTAGAAAGGAGTCTGTTTATTACAAATACTTGGTTTAGGCATACAATGATCCACATGTACAACTGGTCTAAAGGAAATAGCCGCAGTATAATTGACTTTGTTGTTGCGGATGAAAGACTTAGAGAGTTAGTCAAAGATACAAGGGTCATGAGGGGTCCTGAATGCAATACTGATCATTACCTTCTGATCTCAAAAATTAACTTAGGTCGGGGTTGGGGAAAAAAGAGATCCAAGAAAGCAAAACAAACGCGAATCAAAATTGAGAAACTACAGGAACCGGACGTGAGAATAGATTTCCAAAATAAGATAATCGAAAGCATAGATAGGGCAACATGGGAGGACCGTTGTAGGAAGAATTTCTTGTGATCCGTGGTGGAATGATGAAATTCAGGCTGCCCAAAAAGCAAAAAGAGAAGCGTAGAAGAGAACTTTGAACATCGCAGGTCTTAGCAATGAGGAAATAAATAGACGTAGAAATTATTATAGACGCGAAAACAGGATACTTAAACAATTAGTTAAAGAAAGTAAAGATACAATTAGAGCAGAAGAAGAGATAAAAATTCAAAACGACTTTGAAGGAAGTAGGAAACTACTTTATAAAAAAATGAAAGGAAACGAAAGTACAGAAATTGTCAACATGAGAAATAGTAGGGGGGAAATGGTATGTGAAGCAGACGGAATACTAGAGGCTTTCAGAGACTATTTTAGGAGACAATTCGGAGATGAAGCTATAGGACACCACAACTGCGATGTTAAACACGATGCGATGGAAAGCTCAATTGAAAAAGTCTGTGTCACTGAGGTTAGGGATATAATTAAGAACTTGAAAAACGGTAAGGCTCCCGGTGTAGACGGTATTAACGCTATTAACGCTGAAATGCTTAAACACGGTGGCGAGTACATACCACATAGAGTTTGAGAATTGATAAATTTATGTTTCGAGATGGGAGACGTCCCAGACGATTGGAAAGAAGCTATTATCGTACCAATATACAAGAGGAAGGGAGATAAAAGCGAGTGCAATAATTACAGAGGGATTAGCTTATTAAGCACCGTAAGTAAAATATATGTACGGATCAAATATTTAGCTTAAGGCAAATAACAGAAAAAAGTTTGAGAGTAGGAAAAAAAGTTTTCTGTGCATTTGTGGACCTAGAAAAAGCTTTTGACAAGGTAGATAGAAGTAAACTTTGGGAAGTCCTGAAAAAGTATGGAGTCAATGGATGGATCCTACAAGCTATAAAAACATTATATACAGGTAGCAAAGCGAGTGTAAGAGTGAATGGGAAACTGAGTGACTGTTTCGATATTATTCAAGGAGTTAGACAAGGATGCGTTATGTCTTCATG
>NC_046658.1:82442157-82449162 GCF_010883055.1 Belonocnema kinseyi | reverse complement strand
CGAGAATTCTGGATCAATCTGAAAAATCTCTATCCCTTCCACACACTACTCCTTTCCCCTGCCGAGTGAGTCACGCCTACCCCGAACGGGAAATGGCTTAATAGTGTAATAATAATAATAATAATAATAATAATAATAATAATAATAATAATAATTGACTATACCTCACCTGCTTTGGGCTCGGCATATAGAAAGACTTTATTTCCTTCACCTATAATTAAAGCTGGAACTATAACACATCATGGACAAATTTAATCAATGAAAAGCAAAGTTATGTAAACCTAGACAGAAAATATTATAGTTGAAAAACTAAGAAAAAATAAAACTTAACGAAACTAAAACATTTTGATCAAAATCTGATTTTTTTTTAAACAGTCAACTGTATCCTCGACTAATCAATTTTCATGTTTGAGCCATTATTTCCGAGCTGTGTTAATTTTAATATACATATTCAAAATTCTTCCAATTTTAAGCTTTTTAGCCTATTCGATAATAGTTTACATACACGGAGAAACCTTTTGCTGCAATATTTGTTAAAAATCAGACTAGATTTTACTATTTTTAGTTTGCAATGGAGGGACATAGCGGAACTTTTGTATTGTTTAGTACTTCGACTAGTAAGTAGTAACTATATGCCTTACTACAAAATTTATTGGAATACAATTTAAAAATGTTACATTTATTTCAAAAAAGGTTTGAAGTATTTACAAAGATCTGTAGTAAGCCAGCAAGCAATGTATTAATATAGCCACTTAGTAATTTCAGTAAAGGAAAATTCTCAATTTCTGGCATTAATATCTACAGAAGATTGCAATATTCGCAAAGAACTATAGTAATGCCGAGAGGGACCGACACACTGATTTAGTAAGCGACATAGTAAAAATTGGTGGAGTCAGATTAGCAGACGAAAAAATAAATTCATCATACGCCGCATCCCGTTGAATCCTTTACACGAGCATACGAAGTAAATCCAGACTTAGTAAATGCAGACTTATTTAATATGGGATGTTGATTTCTTTCGCACTATTATATTTATTTAAACTTCAATTGCACAGTACACATTATTATATATAGTTTATATATTATTATATGGATGCAGGAATATTATATTACAAGCTGAAACAGAAAAATGTGATTAAAATAAAGCTAGTGGGAATCGAACACGGGTCTCCAACGCGGCAACACGGCGATATTCCATTCTGCTAAACTAGATAATGCGATACGGAAATTTATCGCCCTTATGAAGTAAATTCTAGCACTCACATTGATTCTCATCAAATTATCAAATAATTGTTTACAGGGATGGCATATTTAAAATTCGAAGCACTCTATCTTAACGCAATCAAATATTCGAAATTCGAGGTTTGAAAATAATGTTTTGCTCTTTGTGGAAAATTTGTTATTCAGTTGTAACTTTTCGTATTATCCTAATTTATTGTAATAAGGATTTTTGCATCAAACCAAATTGAGTGATTGATAAATTTAAGGAATTTCAGTAGAGCGTTGGACGACTGACATCGTTTACGCTCGACTGCACTCGGTGCGACGCTAGGCTCGCTCACTAACTAATATTCGAGAGCGATCTTCCGAATTTGTCTTACTCCATAATTCAAAAAAATAGAAAGTGTCGTAGTATAATTAATGTTCCTACAGACAATAGCAATTCCTCTTACAAATTTAGATTTTTATGTTATTTTAAGTACTAATTACTTCTACTCTTTTTATATAATTTAATTATGTTTCTAATCATTTATCCTATCTAGGATTTTACTATAAAAATTACTAAGACTTCGTATTATCAATTGGAAAATTCAATATAAAAATAGCATAGTTTACGATCATTGTATTAAAATACACGAATTATCGGCTTGGTTCTTTAATTGCAACCTAATTTAGTCATTTTTCTAGTACAAAGTTTCTCAATGTACCCAATTGTAGACTTTGACTACCACTTCTCCCGAAACTGCAGTGGGTCGAATCTTCATCCACAAAAATCGGTGTTTTCTAATGATTTTAACTTGTTTTTTACAAATGCAAATTAAATTTTTTGTGATTAATTTCTAAAGAAGATATAGAGATTGAAAGTTTTAATTTAACATTTTTCTACTTTACGGAGACATTGGATTTTTTTAAAAGTGATTTTAGAGTAAAGCTAGACTTTTCCTACTAAAGTAGTTGGTGCCAATCAAAAGAATTTTTTAATTAATCAGATTCAAACGCGAGAAATAGGGTTTCGCTTGGATATATTCACATCTTGTAGAACTATTTGTAGTTCCATTATGTCCACCGAAATTTTTATAGGAAAAAAGCCGATCTTCCTTTTCACATTAGTAATTTTTAACCTAATAAAGGAACCATAGTAAAAAATACACTAGAATCATTTTAATTTCGGCGGAGAGGAGAGATTGGAAATTCTTTTCCAAAAAGTTCGCATTTTTTTTAATCTCGTGTATCAAATCATCTAACAAAAATAAAAAAGTAATAATAATTATCTAATATGCAGACTTGAGCTTGGTGAAGTCATAGGTCTAACATTTTCGCAGAGAAAAACTCCATTTAAATTAGTAATTACGGGGAGGACGCATTTTTCATAATTACCTGTGTAGTTTTATTGCATACTGAATATTCTCAGGAATTCACAGAAAACCGACGCAAGAATTTTAAATATAATTAATATAACAGTGCGAAAAATCAGATTTCTTAAAAAAGTACTTTTCCTATGATTCTAGACATAACAGTAATTTTTGCTACTATTTTATTTTAATTAATACAAATAATTTGTATTGTCTTAAAGTATTTTCAAAGTAGTACTTTAAAACTATTCGTGAATGTTGGGTAATTTACATACATGATCGCATATCATTCATTGATATACCATAAATAAACGCACATTTTGTCCGATTTTAAATTTATTTTCTTCTCCTTTTTGGATCAGAGTTTCTGACGGAGAAATGTTTCACTAGTGAACCCTAAAAAATTTTCAAAGCAAATTTTTATGAAATATGCTTCGGAATCAATAGAATTCAAAGGCTTTTCTTGAAAAGCGCAATTTTTAAAAGATTTTGATGTTCAAATTGTGTTCCATGCAGGGAATCGTCCGAGAATTGTTTCCGAGAACTTTCTTTAAAATAATAGAAGAATAAAATGTTTTCGCTAGTTCTATCAAAATAAGGTTTTAATAATCTATTGCACTTGTGATCCAAATAATACAATTAAGTAATAAATAAAGTTAACTGTGTTATTATAAACTGATTCTTACGTTCCTCTCTTCTTTTTTTTAGAACAACTCGTACTATGCACGTTTTTATAGTCCTAAATTTCTGTAGTTACAAAATACTGTTTTCATAAAGTCTGTTTAGTTAATATTACAAATGTCAAACTTATTGTGCACCAAAGGGCCTAGTTTAAAACAAAAATTATTGAGTCTAATTAGAGTTAATGAGAAGATCCTGAAAAATCATAAAATAAATGAGAACATTAAGCGCGCTAACTTGTTTTTTGCTTACGGCTGAATTACAAGGTGTCAGAAAAATAATATTCGCATTGCTTGAAAACTGTTAATCTTATTGAAGGATCGCATTTCAAAGTCAAAGCAGACTAAAGCTTTCCTTAAGTCTGCGGTATTGCTTATAAGCTCATTAGTATAATATTAATACAAACGAAAATATTTTCTCACAGTGATAAATAGGTTTCAACCGCTTACTCATTCACTAATCGTGAGGTGAGAAGATGAACATGTGACTGGCCACAGAAATACTAATGTCAAACCCCTACCCATTTCCAGCGTCTTGTGGGCGAAAAGACACCTCTTTGAATGGTTACATTATTGAATATAATTATTAAATATCAAAAGTCTCATCGAATACAATGCTAGCAGCTTGGTAGGAAGAATGTTCATCTTTGTCAACTAATAATTTATATAGTAGGTAGACTACTAAGTTGTTTTTCTCTTTACACGTTG
Organism: Belonocnema kinseyi; assembly: GCF_010883055.1. NCBI lineage: Eukaryota > Metazoa > Arthropoda > Insecta > Hymenoptera > Cynipidae > Belonocnema > Belonocnema kinseyi. Next base: position 82,445,201 of record NC_046658.1, on the reverse strand, counting down.
AATACGCATCAATAAGAATAAATATAAATTTAATTTGAAACGACTCTTGTTGAATGTATTTTAAATTTTACAAATTGTTTCCAATAATGCAATATTTCGTATAATTGATTTGTTTTGTCGAATAAGATTTCTATTCCGCTGAGCCTTAGGTACTCCAAGGTCTACTCCTATACTTAATCTGAGGAAAAGGGAATGAACAATTAGTAATACTGCTTCAGTAAATAATGTAGTAAATTATCCAAATTTACGAAATTTAAATTAGACCAAAATCCAAATTAAAAATTCCATTTAACGTCCAATAATCAAATTGATGCAAAATCCTGTTAAACAAAACAAGAATCCAACGACCAAATTTGGACCACAACGAATAAACGAAAACCAAAAAAACCCTATTGTAATCTGAAGAAAACGCAAAAAAAAACAACAACAAAAAACAACAAAAAACAAAAAAAATAAAATAAAATAAAATTTTCAGAAAAAAATATAAAAGTGGAAAGAAAAATGAGAAGGCAGCCAACCACGTCCCCTTCCTTCTCTTTTTCTTTGTTTCGTCTTTTTTATTTTGATGAACATCAAATTACAATAAAATAAAAATAAAAACATAAATAAATAAATTTGCATTACCAACGTTTCGGTACTCGTACAGTACCCTTATCAAGGCAAGAACATTTCAAGTCGTAGAAATTGACAGCACCCACGAACAGGTGCTCTCTCTTTGATACCTGAGAATCGAATGAGGGTCAGTAGGCCAATCTGTTGTAAACACAATATAAATATCTGTCACAATTACATCAGAAATAGAGAAAGTAAAAGAAAAATAGAATTCATGAAACAGCTACGTTATATGTAATTAATCATATTAGCATAACTTTTATTCAACCCATCCAAATCGGTTTTTAAATTAATAGATACCTTTTTTTGTTATTCAATATAAAGCATTTCCATGAATTCCCTCTTTCTCTCATTACTTTCACTATGCAAAATTTGAACACTCTTATAACAGCGTCCCAAACGAACATCACTTTTGTGCTCCTCTATCCTAGTATTAAGAAGTCTGTCTAATGTATCATTTTTGCAGATTCATTATTAGTTCTTTACCCAGCTCAAAAGCGTACTCATAATTCACGAGAAAGAAAACTAAGTTAAAAACAGTTTATCGACTTGGTGAAGGGAATTTTCCAGAAGAATTATAATTCACAAAAATAATTGCTTTTAAACCCTAAGGCTTTTCAACGTCTCGTGAGGGGGAGCGGGCATGTGTGGCTGGTCACAGAAATAATTTTATTTAAACTCCTACTTCTTTTTAATGCAAATGCCAATCGGCACCGGAATTATAGACTTTACACTTAAAATATGTATTTTTTTTTACAGATACTGTTTTTGTATATGCAACCCTTTAATAAATTATGAAATCTTATTTGATACGAGTAATTTAGAATATTAGTTTAGAGCGCAATTTGGCCAAATTCATTTAGAGGGAATTATTTAGTTTGGCTGAAATTTTTTTTTTTAACAAAAAACTATTGTTAGTTTCGACGGTATTTTTTAAATCCTCAAAGAGTACTCTTTATTCGTTTGATGTTTAATTCTGTTGTACCTAAATTCACTTTGGATGTTTATATATTTAAAATGGTCGTGACAGTTAAAGAAGTGGGAGTGAAAGTGAAAAAAATATATAATCGCAACTTAAGATTTCTTTTTTAAATCAACTGAAATTCTTTTTATAACAAAAATAAAATATTAAAAGCCAGAAAAATGTTTCTGTATTTATAAATTTTTATGGATGTTACTGAATTCATCATGTTTTTTTCAATTACACTATTAACAGGAACTTCCTATTTGTTAAAATTTAAATGATATACCATTAGAAACATATAAACCACAGCGAGAATTAAATATATATTAATAAGTATATCACAAATTTCTTGTGTCTAAATTATCTTGCTCTTTGTTTAAATACGAATACTCACACATCAAACAGTAAACAGGTTTCATAAATATTTTGTAATCACTACAGGATGTCAAGGAATTCCGGGAATCCAAGGAATTCACAAAATTTTAAGGAATCCCCAGAATTAAAGCAATTCACGAGATTCAAGGAATTTGAGGAATTTCAGGTGTTCGCGGATTTTGTAAAATTCGCAAAATTGGCGTAATTCACTAAAATCACGGAAGTAATGGAATTCGCAGAATTCAGGAAATTCGCAAAATTAAAAGAATACAAGGAAATAAAACAATTCAAAGAACACGTATTTCACTGAATAAACGAAATTAATTGAATTCGCAAAATTCACGAAATTTCCGGACTTCATGAAATTCACGATATCGGATGAATTCATGCCATTAACGAAATTCATGGAATTCATGGAATTCGTGGAATTTAACGACGTAATGGAATTCAAGGAATTTATGGAATTTAAAGTATTAATGGAATTCATAGATTTCATGAAATTCAAAGACATCACTGAATTCAAGGAATTCATAGAATACAGGGAATTAATTTAATTCGAAGAATTCATGAAATTCAAGGATTTAACAGAATTCCAAATAACTAGGATAATTCAAGACATTCTATGCATTCCTAAAATTTCTTGAGTTCTTTGAGTTACTTGGCTTCTATAAATTTCATGAATTCCTTGAATTTCGTGAATAACATAAATTCCGTTGGTGTCTCGAATTCCGAAAATTCCTTCATTTTTCGTTAGTATTTTGAATTCCATGAATTATTTGAAATGCATGAATTACTTAAATTGCATGAATTTTATGAAATTTTATGAATTTTCATGAATTTTATCCTTGAAATCTATAATTCCTCACATTAATCCCTTCACCACCGAGTGAGACATGCCTCAACTGGAAGAGAAATAGCTTAGTGGCATGATAATAATAATAATAATAATAATAATAATAATAATAATAATGATAATAATAATAATAATAATAATATACAGTCTGTCAAGTTAAAACGTGGGTGGCTTTACTCGCAGTCGGTAAGGTGTATCGACATGATTTTGGTGTCAAAATATTAAGAAGAGCTCCCTCTT
>NC_046658.1:82430572-82442057 GCF_010883055.1 Belonocnema kinseyi | reverse complement strand
CTGAATGTTAAATCAAAAAGCATGAAAGAGGGAGCTCTTCTTAATATTTTGACACCAAAATAATGTCGATACACCTTACCGACTGCGAGTAAAGCCACCCACACTTTAACTTGACAGACTGTATAATATATAATAATCACTTGGTTAGACACTCGGACTTCACCTCAGAGGTCCGGGGTTCGATTCCTGAGCCGGTAACTCTGAAAATATTTCAATGTACCTTTACCGAGGTTCTGGTGGTTCGGAACCCACCTTAAGCTGTAGTTCCCCCCATCGTGTACTTGACTGCAACTCAGTCTGTCAATGATGGGGTAAAAACTATAAGCCTGTGACAACATTTTAACACAGAAATGTTTTTTATAATAATAATAATAATAATAATAATAATAGTTACTTCCATTAATTCCTTGATTTTCGAGAGTTCTGTGAATTCCTTGAATTTCGTTGATTCCTTGAGTTGCGCAAATTCCACGAATTTGGTGAATTCCGGGAATTTCGCTAACTCCATGAATTTCTACAATTACGTGAATTTCTTTAATTTCTTGAATAGCGTGAAATGCGTGAATTCCATGAATTTTATGATTTGCAATAATGCAACAAATTTCAGAAATGTCATTAATTCTGCGAATTCCGTGAATTCCATAAATTCCTTGAATTTCGTGAATCACTTAAATTCATTGAATTGCTTCCATTTCGTGAATTATTTAAATTCTATGAATTCCTCACATTTCGTAAATTCTTTGATTTATATAAATTTCTTAAATTTTGTGAATTCTTTGAAATCTATGAATTCCTCGAATTCCGTGAACTCCATGCATGTATCGAAATATGTTGTGAAAATGAAAATTAATTTTTAGTCCTACGCCAACGCAAAAAGCTTAAGAAAGAAAAAGCTAAAAACATGCCCACAGGGATATAATGGTATGATTATGCTGACGTCACGCAGCAACCTTAAAAATTATAAAACTCACGACTTCGGTAGAGATTAGAATTTTTTTGAAAACAAGTTCATAAATTTCGTGTATTTTTAAGACCTCGTATATTAAATATTTTAAAGTGTTGGTTACAAATATGGTAATAAAATTTTCCACAAATGTCATTCCAAAAAATAGTCGATCACAAATCATAAGTCGACCATGAGTGCAAATAGGTTGCATAGAGTGCTAATCTAAGAACCTGAGAGACAATTCAATTCAAGTGCCACTTAGGGGCCGAGTGGCACACACTATTGTTTAGCAAACCAGTTAGTGCAAGCACAGTACGTCTTCATTATAAATTAGGGGACACTGCACTCAGCGTACCTTAAAGTAAAGATTCAAATGTTCGTCGGCTAATAAGATCACAGTGTCAGTTACTTTATAGTACGATAAATCTTTAATAAAAATTTCAGGGTCTAGGCTAAGAAGATCTATTTTAGACACCATTTACAGTACCTAAAATTGAACTTATGATGGAAAAATGTTTAAGTCCACATCAAAGTTAAAAAAATGCGGCAAGTCTTACATTTCTAATTGTCACATCTGCGTCAACTCTTCCAGAAATAAATAGTCACATCTGCGGCATCTCATTCTGAAAATACTTAAAATATTAGCTTGTAAAATCTGGGAAATATTAAAACCGTGTAAGTCCCTAATAGATACAAATTATCCCAAATATATCTTTCAATTTTGTAAAATTCAAAGAATAAAATCAAGTTACCTACCTACAAAACATATCTCTTATGACTTAGTGTATACAGTGATACTGTTTAATATTTTACAAATTGGGAGACTTTTAGCAATTTTTACATCTTTACAAATAGAGAGATACCGTTGGAGAGACTTACCGCAGTTTTCCTATCTTTAGAAGTACTAAAAAATTTTCTTAGGAAAGTGATGCCTTTGTAAGTGCTTCAAAAATTTTCTTGGGGAAAGATGCCGCTGGGGAGACTTGTAGCAGTTTTCCCATCTTTGGAACTACTTAAGAGATTTTTCTAGGAGTGAAATTCCTCTGGGGAGACTTGCCGCAGTTTTTCCATCTTTGGAAGTACTTAACAATTTTTCTTCGAAAAGAGATGTCACTGGGGAGAGTTGCTGCAGTCTAGCTATCTTTGGAAGTACTTCAAAAATTTTATTTGGGGGAGAGATGCTACAGTTTTGCCGTATTTTGAAGTACCTATAAAATTTGAGAGAAGGAAACTAGAAACTGTAAAGACTTATCGCAGTTTTTCCATCTTTGCAAGTACTTTAAAAATTTTCTTGGGCGAGAGATTCCACTGTGGAGACTTGCCACAGTTTTGCCATCTTTGGAAGTACTTAAAAATTTTTTTTGGAAGAGAGATGCCGCTGGGGAGACTTACCGCTGATGAGAAATGGCGCTTATGTGACAATTAATCCTCGGAGACTTGCTGCAGATGTGACAGTTAGCACTGTGAGACTTTTCACAGTTTTACCACTTTGATGTGGACTCGAACATTTTTCCCGAATGAGAGATGCCGTTGGGAGTCTTGCCGCGGGCGAGAGATGCCGCAGATGTGGCAATCAGTCACGGGGGGCTTGCCTCAGTTTTGCCATTTTTATTTTGACTTTAAACATATTTGGGAAGGGAGAGATACCACTGAGAGATTTGTGATTTGTCACCGATGGGACATTCCACAGATATGATATGCCTCACATGCGACATGCCGCATATGTGACATGTCGGAGGTGTGACATGTTGCATATGTGACATGCCGCAGGTATGACTTGCCGCATGTGACATGATATGGACCCCATTTTAGTTGAAAATCTCGGAAAACATGAAAGATCGTGCAAGATTCTCGATAACGTCCACAGTTTAAAAATTCTCGTAAATATCATGAAAAGTGAGGCAAAAATGAGAAAACTTAGAATTAAAATCATATATATCTGCACACAAAGGCCAAAAAAGACCATCGGTAGCTTCGAGCTCGTCCAAATAATATTTTTATATCAACCCAAGTAAAAAAGTCTCACAAAAACTAACCACTTGATTTATAACAATATGAGATTAGAATATTGAAAAAATCAGATTCATGGGACAGAAAATGCAGAAGAAATATTGAAAATCAGTAAAATTAGAACGAAAAAATAACAAATTAAATAATATAAATATTTCTATTTGTTTTGTTTGACATCAATAACTTCTTGAATAAAATGAATTTGCTTTACACCTAAAAAAATATTGAGTTGTTTTATTTATGTGGTTGTGGTTGAAAGTTCTTATAACTTTCTAGCCTAGTCGTGTTATAAATGAAGTAGTTATAATTTTTAAAAATATTTCGCTTAGTTGATGTAATATTAAATCATTAATCTGATGAGGTCGAAAGTGACAATGGGTTTTCCCGTCTTTTCGTATTAATGAAAATTCCATATTTTACCAATTTCATTTCAAATCAGAAAAAATTTCATGAAATGTCTAGGTGATGGTGCCAGAATGATTTACATTCAAGTACATAATTTTAGAGTTAATATAAAAAAACTGTAGGCATTAAGAATTAAACAATTCCAAATTTGTTTTAAAATTGAATGATTCTTAAATGAGTATTTTGAAACTATATCTTTTTAAGTAATTAATTTTGAAATCTTCCAGCATGTTTTCCAAAATTCAATTATATAAATCTTAAGTCTAAAAATAATAATTTGAAAATTAACGATAAAGCGTTTTCATTAAAGGGGAATCACTTGATATTGAAAATACTGAAACACATTCAGATGCCCAGGTGGAAAAATTATATATAATTTATAATGTGAAGTTTTATATATATTTTTCATTTGTTTTATATATGAAATATATCAAACAAATTAATATTATATATAATACTTCACACTGTGTACAGACTATACATAATATTTCCGCCTGGGTGTTAAAATTGTATCTTGGCAAACCTTGGCTTATAAGAATGATCGGGAATCTATATTGTAAAACTACATATATTGGCGTGAAGGGATTATAGAAAAAATACCACGAATATAAGAATTGCATACATCCTCCAATTTCAGGCACCAATGTGGATAAGACATTTTTAAACATTATTCCTGTACCAAAATTACTTCTGCTGTTAAACAAAGTAAATATTTTATTCTTACATACGTCGGCAGGATTTGAAAAGGAAGTTTCTATGTGGTAAAAATCTTGTAATGTGCAACGTGAGATAACTCATAGCATTCACTGCATGCTCTGATCAAATCCTACACACACCAAGATTATAAAGTGAAAATTGCTGATTTTAAGAAGAGAGAAATATGAAAACTTCTTTTTCAAATTCTGCCAACGCATGTGAGAAAAAGTGCTTACTTTGCCCAACAGCAGATGTAATTCAGACAGAGGAATAATCTCTAAAAATATCTTACCCACATCAGTGCCTGAAAGTGGATCATTCATGAAGTTTTCTCATTCAAGACTTATGTGAAAATAACCAAATGAGATTAAGTATTTTAAGCAAACAGGCGATGGAATAAATCAATTTTGGATGCAAAACTGCTTGGAACCAACACAAGGTTGTTCAAGATTATCCAAACGACGTAAAGCGATTATTATTGTTATTTTTCTTCAAACTTTTACTCTGGTTAACCTGGTTTTTCATCATAGCCACGAACTAAGTCAAGTGACTCATGAGATAAAGATGTTATAATTTTAATTTAATACGATTCTTGAAACATCCTGCGATGATGTTGTAGGTACAAAATTAGGACCATGGTGTATTTTCGCAATATCTCCTTAAGAGAGAGCCAAATTGGATTCAACCAGGGCTCATCATTTTCTATGAAATTTTAAGAACAAGCAACCTTTTAAACAGAAACCTGTATAGCTCTGGCATAATTAAAATTAAGAGAACTTAATATGTAATAAAAAAAGAGGTGTGCGAAGACGTCTACCTACTCTGTATTGCACGTAGTTTTAGTAAAACAATACATCTTTTCTTTTAAAAGAAGGTTGAAATTATTGAAAAAAATTACTTTAAGAAAAAAGAAATTTTTTAGTTCGAATAGATCACGTGTTTTCATTTTTCAATAATTTCAATTTGTTTTCAAAGAAGAAAAAACTGAACGCTTGAATATATTTCAGTGGAACCAAGTCGTATTGTAAAAAGAATTAAAAAAGATTTTTCTAAAAAATTGTTCTAGCGATTTTGCTCTTTTTAGCTGTTACCTATTTTTAACTCAATCGAGACTAACTGTGCAAAGTGAATGAATAAATTCGAAGATTTTTATTTATTCCGTTATTACATTCTCATCCTAATGAGCAGGTATTGGTTTTATGTGAAAAATGACACGCGAATTCCATCAAATGTCGACGTTTTCAGACCCCCTGACTCAGAAAAAATAGTTTTTACGTCAACGTCTGTCTGTCGTCGTTGCCGTTGTTTTCGTTGATGTCGTTGTAGTCTGTAAACACGGTAACATTTGAAGGAATTATTCGATTGGATTCCTCTTTGACACACTTTATAAGGATATGAAAGGAAAGGACGACTTCGTGAGCCAGCTTTTTTTGAAGTAATTAAAAAAAATTAGAGCATTTTGAAAATTGTTAAGACCATTTTTTTAAATTTATCCCTAATACTTTTTTTGATCAAATAAAAGTGACTAATGTTATCGCATTTACGAAATCCAAACAACCAAACGAAAATGAACATTTGCAGCCAAAAAAAGCGTGATATGCGAAAAAGTCAAGAGAAGAAACACGTTACGTTTTCAAGGCCCTGAAAAATTGTCTGAAGAACTTTTTAAATTTTGCTAACAAAAAAACCGAAAATTCAAATTTTCATCGTAAAAAAAAGAATGAAAAAGCAATATTTTCATTTTGTGAAAAATAAAACAAGATACGAAAAGAAATAGATTGAGAAAATTTGTACACCTAAAAAAATAGCTAATTTTTCAGGAATTAACTTTTTGCAGGATAAGTAGTTTTAGTTTCCTTTTTGAAATACAACATTAAAAATAAAAAAAATTATATTTGAGTATGACGATGCAAGCCACAAGGATAAATATGTAAGACTAAATTTATTCAATCAAAAAAGATTTACAAATTTGTTACGAATATTTTTTTATAGGAAATTTAGTTTTTTTTAAATCGTAAATAACAAGAATAAAAATATAAAAACAGGGCAACAAGAATAAGATTGTTTCAATTCTCATGTATATCATGAATTGTAATCATGTAAATGTATTAAAATAATATATGTTTCAGCGCAGCTAAGAATAAAGTGTAACGCAAAATAAGAAACAAATATTAAAGTAATCATGATAAACACAATTCGTACTTTATTTTTCAAAATCTAAACGCCTAAGTGCTCGCCAGAGTAACATTCGCAGACCCCGCACACTCCGCGCAGCTCCTGGTACACCTACCTGCGGCGCGGCATCAATTCTCGGAAGGGCTATAGAAGGGAGGGCTATTGTAGAGTTTCACATTATTATATTTGATATAAAAGTCTTGAGCGTCATTTAGAAAATTTTATATTTTGGACAACATCGCGTGCGAAACACGAGGTACGTGATGAGAATGTGTTTGCTAAAGCCTACAGAGCTTTAATAAAAGAGAGTTCACAATCACAAAATTACAGTTGTCGATTTGTTGATCTTTAATTTCGAAAGGTCTGTGCACGAATGTGGGAGAAATGCAAGAACCGAGCGCGAATATGCGAATCTGAGAAAATTACAAAATCGAGCGCAAAGTGGGAGAAACATCAATTGCGCGCCTTTGGCGTGCTCAGACTTGCGTGCCACGCGTACAGCGCATGATGAGAATGTGCCCACACAGCGGGCATATTTTTATTATTCATAATTAGTAAGATTCCTTTTACATTAATCATATATTCTTTTCAATTTAATTAAATGCTTCTCATGAAAAATATTTACTTCACTTTTTCTCGTCGATAAGTGAGAGTTTTGTTCAGAAAACGTTCTTAATTTTATTTCACTCACAATCAGTATACATTGGACTTTCGTTTTCTTGTCCTCTTTTCATCGTTTTGTTTTTACTCCGGGGTCGTGTTAGACTCAATCGATCAGGAGTAGACGCCGATTGCCCGGGTCTTTTCCTAGTGTGGTAAGACGGATCGATATCGTTGATTATACTCAGTAAGTGAGAATGATTCCCGCGAAGTAGGAAGACATCAATTTGTAAAGGAACTGGCGTTTCACTAGAGAAATCTTTAGCCTTCAAATTTTTTTATTCGTAATCTTACTGGTAATAGGTAAATATCAAACGCGTAAAATGCAAAAGAAGTAAGAGGCGGTTTCTGGCTATTCTCGACAAAACCAGCTTTTAAAAAATCCACGCGGGTTACATGGACCACAAGTCTTTCAATTTCTGGTTAGGTCGGATGGTAGCGCCCTGATGTTTTAACCAGAATGATTAAACACATTTCAGCAAAGATGCCGGTAGTAATAGCCGATTACTGGAAGGATTATAAATCTAAACAAAATTCGGTAGTGTCTAGGTTCAACTGCAGAGTGACCGTGGATCAGAGAAAACATGTAAATCAGAGAATATCAAGGAAATTGTATTCGACAGGGAAATTTAGGGAAAATAAGGGATTTTGAAAAAAATTGCAAAGTTCAGAGAATTTCTATAAAAGGGATAATACATTTTAAATTCAGAAATTTAAATTTGAAAATTGTTTAGGTAAAATGAAGAATTGTTTAAGGAAAAATGATGGAATTTTGAAACTGAAGATTTCTGACTAGCCAGCCTTGTCAGGTGAAAGTAAAGAATGGAAAAAAGAAGGAAACTTTGATAAGAGCTGCGTCAGCGCATTATTACTTTGGCAAGCCTTCTTTATGGTGTGTCAGCATACTTCTATTTCGGCCCTTCTTGTGAATAGAAGTGTTACCCATCTTTTTGCTTTGGCTGGTTAACTATAGAGCCACTCATTGTCAGGTAAGACTCGTCGAAAAGAGGGATTGATAAGGGCGAAGGAGCCGTCCTGATCGTGAGCATCAATCTCCCAACGAAATCGACTTCTCACGTTTCTTCGAGCCTTTCTGCCCGGCTATTAGCTCCTTGTTGCCTGTAAGATGCAAAAAAAGCACCACCTGTTAACTCCCGGTTCTGTAAAAGAACATTCCAGCTTGAGGTGATTTCCCGCTGTGAGAAGCGAAAGACTAGACTCTTAGATTCTATGAGTCAATTTCTCGACAGGGGCGGTTAAAAATAACGGCGGACAAATTTATGACCTGTCTTCTTGATAACGCTGTTTGTAACTCGGTGTCTTTTTTCAGGGTGAGACGTTTTTCCGATTAATATTAATTTAATAACCTACATCTAAAGCGCATGGTAACTAAAGTTTTATTCTTAAATTACTTTTCTCTCCTAAACTTGACTTTAGAGTAATATTTCCCGAGGCTAATAACTATGATGAGAGAAACTAACTTGTACTGGACAATATTCTAATTTAGGTCAAATCATTACTTGAAATATTAGGAATTAGAAAGATTATACAAAAATAGACGGAGCTTTCAATTTAATAGATTTTTGATATCAAGAGATTTCAATAATGTTCTCGGAAACTTCAGAAAGCATTCCAGAATTAATAACAATCTTCGAATATATTTGATAATTTATCAATGTTTACTTACTTAATTTTTTGAACCGAATTTAAAAATACTTTGATATCAAGCGAAGTTAAGAATTGTTTAATTTTGAACGCTTCAAGTTTGGATTTTTTTAAGTTTCTGATCAGAAATCGTATAATATCCAACGGTTTTAAAATAATTAAACTTCTTTTGAGTGAAAATTACTATAAATTTTTTTATAAAAATCTCATTGCTTAAAAAGTTTACATTTCCAAGTGTTTGTGTTAAAGTCTCTTAATTCATAAATTACATTACATTGCATTTTTTAATGTTTTATGTTTTAGTGGTTTAGAATGTATAATTCCATGATGCTAAAGGATTCATTTGGAAGCTTTGTGTAGATAATATTATCTTTAACGACTTATGTCTCTTTTCGTTTTTAAAATTAAACAAAATAAAAGCCCTTTAAAGCTTAACATTATAATTAATGTGCATTAAATCTTTTTACATTCCTTTCTATACCCTTTAAAACATTATAAGATCACTTCAATTATTTACAATCCTATGAATCCCAAAATAATTTTTAAAAATCCGTGAAATTTGATCAAATCTAATTATACTCCCTGAAATTCTGTAAGCCTAATTTGAATATCGTAAGAGCATTTAAAATCTTCTAAAATTATTGAAATCCTAATGAAATTAAAAAAAAAAATCTTTTAAAAATTGTCAAAAAATCCCTTTGCATTTTTTAAAGGTCTTCAGAATTCATTGGAATATTTTTAAATAGCCCAACATTTTTTAAGTTCTTTGTTAACCCTTGTAATCCCTTCATATTCTTTATATCTGTGTGAAATTGCTTGTACAATTATAGAATATTCTAAGGCATATCCAATTCTGTAAAATCTTTGGAAATAACTTGGAATATTTAAAAATATCTTGAAATCTCGGAAATTCTTGATTAATTATGAAAACATTTTTTCAAATCCATTGAAATATTACAAAATTCCTTGAAATCTTTTTAAACATTTTTGAAAGATTTTTGTTATGTGAATTTTTGCAACTTTTTTTAAGCTCTTGAAAATTACCCGGAGTTCTTTAAAATAGAAAAATGTAGACAATCCATGAAAAGCTATATGAAATATTGTTGCGCATAAATCTCTTAGAACATATGAAATCCCTTGAAATATTTGTAAAGATCCTAAAATCTTATAAATCCTACGAAATCTTTTAATATTGAAAGAAATTCTTTAAAGCCGTGCATTAACCCTAATCTCCATAATTATTTTTTAATCTTTAAAATCCTGCAAAATACCTTAAATTATGTGTAATTATTTGTATTTTCGAATATTTTTTAATGAATTTAGAAATTTTTTTACAAATATTCTAAGATAATTTTGCGATTATTAAAATAATATTGTTAAATTGCAGATTGATCTGAAACATTTTGGAACATTCTAAAACTTTTTTGCTTCATAAAGTGCAAATTTCCCTATAAAATCGTAACGACTGTGTATTAAAATGCGGTTTAGATAACTAAAAAGGCTTTTTGAAAATTCTAAAAATGATCTTAGCAACTCATTTAATTTGAAATGCATCCAGTTTGAATCAATAACTTGAATACGTCGTCATATCCTAATTATGTTGTTATAACAAAAGGAACTTTCGCATTCTAAAAGATGTGGTTTATATTATATAAAACATTTATTATTTACTTTGCAAAGTAACCGATTTTATCCCTTTAATGCATCAAAATTAAAACCTTATACAACAAATTCTGCAGAATTTGATATTTATATAAATTATTAAAAAATTATTTATACATTTCACTTACAGCAGGCATCTAGATCATTGGAAAATGCCTCTTCGCATTCATAAAAGATTTAAAGTTTAAGTTTAACTTAAAGTTTTTTCCCTATACTTTGTTTGAATCATGGCTGTTTACACCTTAGTTTAACCTTGTTTCTAACATAATATTACTTTTAGGAGTTACAAAAATTAGTTTGTACATCAAAGTTAAAGTTCTTAATTTTAGGAATTTAGATTCATCTAGGAGGAACATTGGTAATTATAACTAGTTTTTCGAAGACAGTTAAATGTTAACTTGAAAAAAATATTTGATAAAAAATTGTTTATTCTATAATATTTTCAGAGTATTTAGATTATTTGCTTACTCTGCAGGTAAAAGGTGCAATTCATATTTAATCCTAAATAGATTTATAGAAAATCTTTCGATTCATAAAAATGTGTTCTACAACATTAGGATTGGATAAGAATTAAAACTTTCACTGAAAGAGAAAACAATAATATTAAACTCTAAATAACTATTTTTAAAGAAGCCATATTAACCTGAAACATTTTGTATACAGTTTGTGCTTAGTTCTATTTCAATAATAGTTACAATTATGTATCAGAATATTTTCCTCAATTTTATAAATCATTTTTAACCCTTCTCATTTTTGCAGTAAATTATGTTTTTTCAGATAAAACCCCAATTAACTAGTGACTGTTAATTAATTAAATGTTCTAATTCTGATAATAATATAATTTGAAGTTTACAATAAGAATAAAGTTCCTTTCGGAGACGGTCTACGATTGTCCTGACGAAATTTGTAAATATATTGATAAAATTCAAAACCCTAAATCCAATAGTGAAAGTACCAGAAAGACGCGGAAATTGTGTGGAAAACGAAATATTTAAAATTTGATTCGTACATTTCATCAAAAGTTCACAAAATCGCATATGTCGAGTTTCGTCGGGTGTCAGTGAACCTAAAAAGCATGCTGTAACCTTTTCCATTTTATGAATATAAAGGAACGATTTATTGAATAATTTGGCAGCATACTATGCTGCAACGAAATAGAAAAAAAAACCTGAAGCGATAGAGTTCAACGGATGCCAGATTCGTAATTAGCGACTCCAAAAACCTATAACGTATTTTTTTGGATTTTTTACCGTTTTCTCTCGATTT
>NC_046658.1:82428244-82430472 GCF_010883055.1 Belonocnema kinseyi | reverse complement strand
TCAAAACCGCGCCGCCCCTGATTCGAATTGTGCGCCGTAGGAACAGCGGCATATTGACGCGCCAACGTAATCTTAGATTTTTCTTCCCGCAGAGTGACCCGGTGGCTTTTGATTGGTTGCAGGAATTCCGGCTGCCAATTAGGAGTTATAGTAAACGGATTTAAGCAAATATCTTATGATGTAAATTGATCTTTTGTTCCTACATATTTTTATATTTTCCATGCATGTGTGTGTGTGTGTGTGTGTGTGTCGTTAATGCGTTTAGCTTCTGTTTTATTTATTGAATTTGCTTTTAGTATATCTTTGGTGTAAATTAAAAATGTTATTGAAATAGATTTAATAAGGAGAGAAAAGGCTAGGACAGAAGAAGAGGTTTAAAAGGTAGAAAAAAGAGAGGGAAATAAATAAGGAAAAGATTAACCCAGGATATTAAAATAGTAGATTGAAAAAAAATGTATTATGGAATTGTTAGGAGGACTAGAGAGAAAAGTTAGGGAAATATGAAAATATGATAGGGAAGAGTTGAGTAAGGGGACCTAGCAAGGGAATGAATAGTCAAGGAATTAGGAATAATAAAATATGAAAAAAAAACCTGAAACAGATGAGATTCCAAATAAAGTCTGAAAATATAAGGGGGGAAGAAATGAAGGAATGGTTATGGATAATGTGCAATAGATTATGGAGAGGAGAAGGGTAACCATAGTTATGGAAAGAAGGGGTATTTGGATTCATAGTAATCAAATGTAATAGAAAGGAGTTTAAAGATTACATGGGATGACGCTAATGCCAACATTTTGTAAAGTATATGTAACTGTTTTATCGAAAAGGTTAGACAGGATTTAGGAAAGGAATGAGGGCAATGGACAATACATATGTTCTTTTATATCTAAAATTTATTTTAGAGTGATAAAAAGCATACATGTCGCATGATTGGAGAAATAATTAGATGTTAAAAAGTTAAATTTAATTCTAGAAAGGATAAAGAGAATGAGGCTTAAAAGGAAGGAGAAAGACAGAAAAATTGACTATGAGATGGAAGGAAATAGGGTTAGAAGAAGTAAAGGAGTTTAAATATTTCAGAACGTCCCTTGAAAACAAATGGAGATAAATAGAGCTGACATAAGAGAAAGCATACAAACGCAGCAGAGATAATGAAAAATATATGGTTTATAGAAAAAGGAGGCTAAAAAAAATTGAAGAAGGAGAAATGTGACCATGCTATGGACCAGCGACATTGGTGGTGAACGAAAGGAAATAGAGTGAGAGAAGAAGTGCAAATGTGAGATGAAAGGAGAGCAAGGGCTGTCGAATTTGCAAGATGGGAAGAGAAAAGAAAAGAGTTCTTTAGTGCTAGGTATATGGGAGAGGGAGTAACAGTGAATTCTAAGGAATTTGAAAAAATAAACAGGTAAAGATAATTATTAGAAATATGAGGGACGAATAAGGTTTCACAATATAATAAATGTATAAGACGTTGAAAAAGGAATAAATACCAGAGTATTCAGAAAAGAGATGGCGAGCGAAGAGATGGGTCATAAATGCGAGATTAATATAGGAAACCAGTTAAGGAAAGGAATGTATTGAAAACAGAGAGAGCATAATTTGTACAAGAAAGAGGAAACAAAAGTGTATGTATGAAAAGAGTGCAGGAAATAACTGAAACATAAAGGAAGGTGGCAAGAGAATGTGGTGAATATTCTAGGGAAGGATGGATTAGGCGAGAAGTAGATGAAAGAATGGAAGGAGCCTAGAGGAACGAATGAGATATATCAAAAATTGTATGTGAAAAACAATGGTAAACTTGAGGCAGAAAATAAGTGAAAGAAAAAGCAAAGGGAAGTTGCTTAAATGCATACAGATTTGTATGTGATGTTTATGGGATAGTATGAGTAGATATAAGAATATATGTAAATAGTTGTAAGTAGAAGGGACAAGATAATATAAAATATGGAGTTGATAATACTGTAAAAAATGGAGGTTATGTAAATCTTTGAATGAAACATCATACATAAGAAGAATAAATGTAATAAAAAGATATCAGAAGGTATTCGTAACTCTCGTAACATTTTTTAAAAAGAAAACATGAGCGAATTAACATATTAACAAAATGAACCAGGGCCTCTGGAATAAAGGGGGAGGGTCAGTAAGGCCGGTTTTTGGCCTAATTTATTTTTGGACCAAAAAATCTGAAAAAATCATGGTAGTATCTTATAAGTATCCCGAGTCGA
>NC_046658.1:82423552-82428144 GCF_010883055.1 Belonocnema kinseyi | reverse complement strand
TGCAAAAATCGGTTTCCAAGCAAGAATTGTCACGTTTTTATAAACTTTTTTTCATAAGGGTTCGTCACCATCCATGTTCAGGTTACGAGAATTCCGCTTGATTCAGTGTCTCTCCCAAAGTGTTCCATATGGAGAATTTCACGCCATATGGCGTGATATTGATCTCGCGCCGCTTCAAAGTTGGCAAAAAAGACAAACCACGTCTATGGAATAAATAATCTTGCATCGTTAAGCGACCTCGTAAATTTCGGAGGATGCGGTTCTCTGCAGCCACTACTGATATATATATATATATATATATATATATATCTGTCGCAAAATTAGCTCCGCTCGACTGACCGTTGCGACGCCGCCTTAGCTCGATTCCTCTGCTTGAAAAAGGACCGCTGTCTCGGAACTTCTCTTTACTCTTAATTTTCTCCACTCTTTTTTTTATGCTTTCAAGACCAGAGTAAATTTAGAGTGTAATTTTTCTTACAAATTGGTATATGAGTCAGTTTTCTATGTTCCGACTGTTAAAAAATGTGCCTTTACCTATTTTTTATATTATTTATAAATTTAACTTTGCATTGTTAAAAATTGCATTTATTCAGCAAAATTGGGAATTGTTCACGAATAAATGTTGTCAAAAAATGACCTTAAATTTTTAAGTTTTGGTAAATAAAGATTTACATTTATTTGGTTCAGTATCTATCATAAGGGTAGTTTCCTTGGGGTAATATGAGACAACAGGAAATATGGAAATATGACATCGGGCCAAATGCATCATTATTTTATCATAAAAAACTAAAGCTTAGCATTTTTTTGCGGCACCTCCTCATTTTTTTAGTTTCCTAAAAAAGGAATACATGTTTTTTTAATATTAGGAGGGCCCACCCCTTTAAGTGCATCATAACATTAACATCGAATTTTGGTAAATTCTACCCAAAACGTGAAACGGTATAATAAAGTTTAGGCAATAAACCCTATGCAAGTTCAAAAATTATTCTGTTGATTATTTCTCTGAACTGTTATTTCCTTCTTATTTTTTATCCATAATTCCCCGTGAGTGAATAGATTATAAGATTGTACGTATTTGATAATTATTTTTGAGTTGTTTAAATATTATTTGTATAAATAGCTTATAATTGCTGTAGTCTATTTAGTTAACCTGAAGAGGTCATATTTTTATTTGTCAATTTTTATTGAAATTGTAGAAAATCTATCTTTCTTGCTAGTCATTTTTACAAGTTTAAAAACGTTAGACTAAATCTTACATTTCTTGATTTACTTCTTACTGCGTAAGCTATTTTATTTGTTTAAACAATTGATCATTTTATAATATCAAGAATTAATGGTCGTTTCTTAATGCTTTAGCCTAATTTATGTTGTGAAAAGTGAATTTTTTTATTTTAGCTGTATATAGATTGCTTAAAGATGTTATAATTATTTAAATGCAATTTAGATTTTTCAATCTATCGCTAATTGTTGAAACAATTTCTTATTGTTTTTTTTCAAATTATTATCTTATAATATCAGAAAATAATTGCATTTTCGGAATGCTAAGTGCTAATTAATAATAATAATATCATTAATATTAATATTAATAAATGTGAACATCTATTCTTGAGAAAATTCATGATCACGGTTACTTTGAAATAAACAAATATAGGTTTAGAAATAGGTGATTATATTTATTAATTAGACGATAGCATTTGAAAATATTAATAATTTGCGATAATTAGGAGAAAGTAATGGAACTTATTTAAAAAATATCAAATACAACGTTTCTCTAGCATTTTCCTGTCAAAGGTTGAAGTAAAACAAACTATTGGTTCGCGATGTTCTCAGATGATATATAGTTCAAACAAAGTTGAAGTAATGAGAGGTAACTTGCAAAAAGCAAGATTCATGCTGGAATTTTAGAATTTTGTTAAGAACCTTGCAAGAAAATACAGTTTTCTATATTTCGCCGTAAAAAAGTAATTTTTAAAAGGACAATAAATTGGCAAAACAATTAGAACACACTATTCATAAAAATACACACTCTCCAAACCCGTGAAACAGACCATGGTGTTCATAAAATGTATATCTAATTCGAGATATTAAATGGAAACTGTTTGAGTGAAAATAAATTTTTCTCCAAGTAAGAATTAATTAACAAATTAAAAAATTTCGTAGTCGATTTATTCGTAAGAATCTATGGAAAAAGAGAAAAAAGTAATAAGTTTGGGCATTTTTCCGCAAAATTCTTATTGCACTTGCATGGTGTAGTATTTGGGACACCATGGACACGTTATCCGGTGCAGACGTGGTAAAGCGTTACATGGGCTAATGTGACAAATGGGGTCTTCGTTTTTAATGAGTATTGTATATTTGGGGGAAATATGGAATATGAGGTAATACGGCTCTTGGGCTAATGTGATACACGGAGTAAATTTGGACATGTGATAATGTGGCGCATGGGGTCAATATTTTTGCTTACGTTAGTATATTTAATAGAATATTGTACTATCGTTTCTAAAATCACCCCCGATTCCTGAAACAGCGGTATAGCGAAGTCCCCGAGATCTTTCCAGAATATAGAGAGATAACAGAAAACGAATGATAAACCTTATCGTAGGTTTGTTAAAATAACTACAACAGCAATAAAGTATAAGAGTCTAGAAAATTTTAAAAATTCAATTTCTTGAATTTTAATTTCAGTCATTTATAAAAATTTTGAAATCACGGAATAAAGCTGATGCTTTGGGAAAATCCTGGAAATTGTAGAAAATTCGAAAATATTTCTGATTATTTAAAAAAGTTCGTAATAATCCAGAATAGTTTTGAAAATGCGAAAATTTCAAAATAATCTAGAAAGTTTTAAATTGTTTTTGAATATTCCAGAATAGGTGCAAAACTTCTTAGAATGGTATGTTTTTAAAATTTTGGTATGTCCCTATTTCTCTTTTTGAATATTTTTTTATCGTTACTTTTTTAAAGCTTCAATTTAGCGAAAGCTGTGCATCAAAAAGTCAAGCCCAGTAAGCGTTACTACCGGCTCTGGAGACTCGGAAAGGGTTCCGAACGAATAAATTATTTCAGCAAAGTATCTACGAGCAACGCACTGCGGCAGAATTCTACTCTTTGCCAAATGCACTTCTTCGCTATTTTCATGTATCTGTAGGAACAGGGCGTACACGAACAGAGAGGATCAGGAGCATGGAGGCAGTTTACACCGCACACGTAAAAAATGCATTTCAAAATTTATAGTTTCAATTGTGAACTTGCAATTTTATCAACCCACAAAATATATTTTACAGCTTAAAATTTATTTTATGATAGACAAAGTAATATTTTAGAGCACTACATGTTCTGTTTTTTATGTAAACTATAAAAGTAGTAGTGAAATATAAAACGAACTCGTAGCTTTGCTTGGCTGAACTATAAAATTTAGAATATACGCACTATAAGGCGCTAAATATCAAAAGTACGAAGAATATACGGTATACTTTTGATTTCCCAAATTTTTAAAAGGGGAAAACAAATAAAAACGCAATTAAAATTTTATTTTTCAAGATGAGATACAAAAAATTTCACACTAATATTTTTTCATGTTAGCTTTTTCCCTGCAGAAAGTTTTACACATTTTCGGTTTCCGTCGCAGTGGAATTTATGGAAAAATTTATATTCCGATTATCTTCTATATTTTTTTTTACAAAATTTTAAGTTAACAAAATTAACATTGCTCATTTCACCTTTTGAGAAATAAATTAATTTTATTCTACATTATTCTTGCATGCCATTTATTACCACGAAATGCGGAGGCAGGTTTCGCGTCTAGTAATAATAATGTGAATACTAATCTCGAATATGAGATCTTCTCGTGATATGAGAAAGCGGGGTATCAGCTAAACTAAGAGACCCACTCTGTTGGTTCTATCACTAACTTGTAGCCCTTGAAGAAAGAGTAATTTCGTGGTATAGTCCATTTTTTCATTGGGCTTCTAAAGATTATAGGCGAACTTTTTGTGAAATCGATGGTGGTCGAGTTCTTGGAAGGGAATTCTTTAAACCCTATTTATTATTCATTTAATATGTATTTAGCAGTAGAGTTTGTCTGGAGTGATGGGGATTAAATAATTAAGTAGTAAAATATCGATACTGTTGAAGTTTTTCATTGTACAGGTCAGGCATAGTAAGTGCATAGTTGCACGGTGTGGTTCTCACAATATGTGATGCCTGTGATTTTTATAACACTGTGACTGCGCGGGGGAAATTGGTTACAAAAATATTTGTGACTACTGCAAAAGCTAAGTATATCTAAATAGCAGTAAATTTATACTTCGGAAACATAGAATGAGGTTTTTCATTAAAAATAATACTTTATTTTGCATTTTATTAGCTATTTCCTGGGGTATCTCATATTATGAGAATAGTTTGACGAGTTTGGAAAAAGAACTTTTTTACTTTTTTTGTATTTTCAGCATTAAAAAAATTTTAATAACATTTTTTATGTGAGTTTCTTAAGACAAACTAAATTTCCTTTAAAATAACCTGTATTACTTTTAAATTCAGTAAATAGAATTCCGACAATCACGTCAAACAGAGTTGGTGTCTTATATTTGGGT
>NC_046658.1:82420302-82423452 GCF_010883055.1 Belonocnema kinseyi | reverse complement strand
ATACATCAAACATTCGAATGTTAATCGGCAATAATAATGTAAAACTTTAAAAGGATAATTCATGCAATTTCAATTTTCTATAATTTAAGTCATCAGATTTAACTGAACAATGTTTAATCTTTTAATGCTTTTTAAAACCTACATGTAATTTGCTTTCCACAAATTGAAATTGTCCTACCGAGTTTACTTAGCTAAGTAAATTTCTCTCTATATCTACTTTATACATTATTTCATTTTACGATCGATGAGATATAAGATTTTGTTAAACTAAATTTACCTTGCGGACAGTGTCTATTTATTTGTTAATATATTTTTTGCTCTTCAAATTAATCATTCTTCTCTTAACAAATTATTAATAATACTTTATGAATAATTATTTAATATTTTCAAGGTTTTTTTAATGGTTCTAAATAATATATTTATCGTTGTAATAGATTGAAAAGTTTTCGTCGAAGAAGCGCAACATTTTAGCAATCATGATACTTCTATTCTTTCCTTTGAAGTTATTTTTTTTGATTTCAGTAAAGAAAATGTGAAGGGCGTTTTTTGCATTCAACTTTTTTGCATGTTTTAACATTTTCTCCAGAAAAATTATATCTTCTCTCCGATATTTTCTACAATCACGCGGGAATCAGGTTGTGTTTTATATAAAGTAGCTTGATAATCTCTAGTGGAAAAGGGATAATAAATTCTGAATTAAATACGTAAATAAAACGTGAAAAGTAAAATATGTAGCGAAACGCAGGTAGCTTGAGTTCAGGTTATCTATCTGATGTATTTGATATTGAAAATGTATCTGTTTTGATTGAATCGTCTCTCTTGGGAAATACGAATTTTTACAACACGAAGCCAGTATAAAATCATTAGGGGCTGATGGTTCGAAAGTTGGCAAAAGCACATGGTTTGGTTTTGGAATCCAGACTTTTAGGAATTAATTAATTTATTAATTAAATACAGTTAAAAAAACATTATACATTATTCTGGAAAGAAACTTTGTGGTGCCATTTTTTATACATAATTTTTTAAAACACAGTTCTTGTCTAATAAATAATACAAGGGCAAGGTATTTATATAATTTTAAGAACGGATATAAATTTAAAGAAAAATAGTTTTCTTTAATAAAAGTATGAAAGAAGCTGATAAGTTAAATTTTATTCCCCTATTTCTATGCAAGAAGTCAGTTGGTTACTTCAGATAGATAGTAAATCATTTGAATGTTCCAGCTGTCCTAAAATAATTTTTATTTTCTTGAATACCTATTATCAATTCTTGAGAAATTGAAATAAGAAAGCATTCTAAATTATTGATTTTTCAAAATGGTGGAAATTGTAAATGTGAGTTAGTAATTAAAAAAAATAGTTTTATAATTAAATCGCAAACTTAAGAGTATTGACACTAGTCTTTACAATTTTTTCAAAAGAAGTAGAATTTTAGGGTTTTATATGAAGCGAATAAAAATGCTTCGACTTGAGTTCGACTTAAATTGCCCCAATCAAGACATGCTGAAGTGGAAAAGAGCGACTTGAGCTTGTCGCAGTTTTGAGACGGAGCCAGACTTCAATTTATGCCTTGGAGACAAGTTTTTTATGTCTTGAAGACATGAATTTATCTTTTGAGTCGAATTTTTATGACCTTAACACGTGCAGTTTATAACTTCGAGCGTATATCTGCCCTTACAAAAAGAGTCATTTTGACTGTCGTAAAAGCTAATCCTTGTCAATGGTTAAACAATCATGTATATTTTTATACGATATAAATATTTAATCAACTTATTTATGGATTGTTATTTGTATTATACTTGTTTGACGATGATACCGAAAATGTTGTTTGTTTTTATGTATTTCTAACGGCTTCGGAGATCCTTATAGGAAGTTAAAATTTTTATTTTTTTGAAGAAAATTTTTAAGGGTTATACTCGCTCAGACCCACCGATTCTGAATTTTTAAATTAAAAATAACTAATTTAATAATTACAAATTTTTCATTCATCAATTTTAATCTCATTTATGAGCCAAAGAAGATTCGTAATTTCAGTAGAGACAAGGCTCGTCTTGTGTCAAGTTAATGTCGTCTTAGCCAAGACAAGGCTCGACTTAAGACAAGTAAACGTCGTTTTACCTGTCGTGGCTATTAAAGTAAGACGAAGGCCTATGTCTCGACTCAGTTTAGAGACGCAGCCAGACATCGATGTCTTGGAGACGAACTCAAGACATAACCAATTCGAACTCAAGTCGAAGCATTTTTACTCCGGGCACCATGATAAAGAATTTTCTACAATGTAAAAGATAAAAAAAATAAAATTGTAGAAATGAAAATTTAAAGACTGTAAAAAGTCGAATTTTCGGCATAAAAACATACTCAGCGACCTCTGAATATGTATTTTTTTCATCTCTCAAGAATAGATGATACTTTCCTCACCAAAGTAAGAAATTTCCGATTTAAAGTTTTAGTTAATCTAACAAATAGGATTGAATGATCTACACTAATATTCTATATGTCAGTTCGGTAAATTGACAATAGTTTTCGTAGTCTTTATACAGTGTGTCCCATTTTTATAGGGCCACCCCATTTTTTAAGGATAATTTTTTTTCTATTGAAACAAAATGCACCAAATATTTTGAGTGGATAAATGAGTCGAATTAACGATTTTTCTTAAAATATAGAGCTCGCAATTCCATTCGTTCATTTATTTGGACATTTTTTCGAAAAAATAGGTGTCCCAAATTAATAGGGCCACTAAAAAAACTTCAATTTTTTTGAAGAATAATAAATAATTCCTAAAACAATGCAATTTAAAATATATAATATTAAAATTTTACTTCTTACATGCCATAAACATATACATATGTATGTATAAAAACTAAATATTGTGCGTGAATTCCCAAAGTAATTTACAGTTGTGTTTTTCTTTTAATTTAAATTTTTCCTGAGGATTTTTCACATACATACTTTCCCACATACATTCTTTTTGGGGACTATCGACGTATTTTTCCTATTTTAAAAGTGTATATTCGCACAATATGTTCGAAATAAATATTTCTCCTATTTATATTGCGGGGATCCCCGTAAGTAGCGGAAGTTCCCGGGTTTTTCTCGCTTTACCTGGCATGCACATATGTATACTCCTGGTATAAATAGGCTTCCGAATGCA
>NC_046658.1:82391023-82420202 GCF_010883055.1 Belonocnema kinseyi | reverse complement strand
TTATTTCTATTGTCGAAAACAGCAGATGACATTTAATAGGCCCTTTTTGCGTATTTATTTTTATCTTTATCAATATACTGCTAACATTCCTTGTTGACAAACAGCTATACTTTGAGAAATTTTCATTAAAATCTTTGATTCTAATTAAGGATTGGTTAGAAAGACTAAGATTTAAGCCTAAACGCTTCAAGGTTTCAAGATTGTCTTCTTTGAACATCACTTCTTGTGTTACTCTATCGCTAACTGATATCATCTAATGATGTGATATTTTGCTCTGTTTATAATTTAGGCAGAGATTTTTTACGTCACCAATGTATAAAATTATATCATGTTAAAAACAATACTTAAGATGATTTGCGATCATAGACGTTTAACTGTATTCAATTGTAGACGTGCATTTCCGTTTTGTTTGAAAGACTTTGTGGAACACTCGAGAATTACTGGGATATTTTAATTTCACATATTAAATCCTTTTCCTATCCCTTATCCATAAAACCTGTATCCATCTCTTACTGAAGGTAACCCTACCCAACTGTCACTCACCGATTTCAATGAAACTTGGCAGAGTGGAACATTAAAAAATATTAGACCCGTGTTTTTGAAAATGTGCCCTTACTGATTTTAGAAACTTGCCCTACCAAACCAGAAGCAGACAAACTCACCTGGCCCTGGTCATAGCGAGTTATGGGGTTAGGGTAGATTTTTAAATAAATAAGGTAGGTTAGGGAGTATATAATTAGAAGAGAAAATTATGAAATTGAATTTAATTGTTTTAAGAAAAAAAAATTAAGCTCTCTATTCCTAACGTTAGGTGAGTTAGTCTTCTTGTGGTTGGGTAGGAGTATTTTTTAGCGTTTAAGTGAGTAAGGTGGTAAGTGAATAGGTAGTCTTCCTATGAGTGGTGTGAAATTCAATCATTTTATGAAAAATTAACTATTAAATTCGTTGTTCCCAGGGTTTGTTGGGGTATCCTGCTTGTGGTTTGAAAAGGGGGGTTTACAGGGGTTAGGGGGTTGGAAGTATGTTTTTAAATACATAAGGTTGGTTAGGCGGTAAATAATTACTTGAGTAATTTTATGAAGTAGCATAAAATTATTTGAAGAAAAATAAACGATTCAAATCGTTATTCCCAGGGCTAGGTGGGTTAGCCCGCTTGTGGTTTGGTAGGGGTGGTTTCTACCATTAATAATCAGTTAGGGTAAATACAGAAAAACATGGGTCTAATATTTTTAAATGCTCTACAATTCTGCCAAGATTCATTTAAATCGGTGGCTGACAGTTGGGTAGTGTTACTTGTAAGTCATTACGTTCTTAAGAACTTGATCATGGTAGAGATAAATTAACCGAATTACCAGTCTCTTGATTTCGAATTCAAAATACTTTTCCTCGCACCCATTCTAAACTACGCGAAATGCGTCATTCATTGTTTGACTTCTATTTGGTGAAATATCATAGATATGGCTTAGGAAATTCTATACTAGATATCTCAATTCTTTCCGGTGGCTGAATCCATAAAATTTCCCTAGATATTTCAATGATACTCATAAGGAATTGTTTTATGGTTACAGGTCGTAGAAGACTGGAAGTACGTCGCCATGGTCCTAGACAGGATTTTCCTCTGGATCTTTACGCTGGCTTGTATCCTAGGAACAGCATTAATCATCTTCCAGGCACCGTGCCTCTACGATACCACGAAACCGATCGATATAAAGTACAGCAAAATCGCAAAAAAGAAGATGATGTTGATGAACATGGGTCCCGAGGAGGACTAGTCTACAATTTTCCGTGGCTTACGCTGCGATCACGATCGGAGGTATCGGCCTTACCTAATAGTCGTTGCTTCCTCGCACATACGCTGGAAGGCGGAATATTTTTCAAGTTCCTTCTCAACAGTGGCGACAACGACGAAGAGCTACTTCCGCTTGGAAGTGTATAGAACGCTTTGACTAACGAAGCTCGTACATAAAGCGTCGCTCCGGGGCAGGACGGGAATACACAAAAAAAAAACGTAATCATCTCGTTTCGCTGTTTTTTCTTTCAGTGACTAGTGCGTGGATGCCTACCACTTTTAGAAAAAAGACCCCGGTGCCAAATTTCAAGTCAGGAGCGCGAAACGCTTAAAAGCGGAGAGACTAAAGTGCCAAATACCGCAGAGCGCGAACCGTATTTTTGTAAATCTGGTTTCATACGTAAGGCTAGAGTCGTGCGGCGAGACGTCGAAATCTGAACTGCCGATTTTATAAGAAAACACGTTTAAGCAAAGAGAATCATTTTCACATGTACACTCACTCATTTACACAGACACACGATTGAACAAGTATGAAAGCAATCGCGAAGGGAAACATAATTCGCTTTTAATCAACTGCCAATTTCAAAAGCGGCCTGTAGCTCTAACTAGCCGAGTGGAAAATTTGAAAGAGGAATTTTCCTAAAATGAAGATAAAGCTTGTTAAACTTATGATTGAGAAAAATGATAAGAATTATTGAAATTTATCCAGATTGGTGAAAAGGGTAAAGATTGTGTTAGAAATGATAGGGATTGTCAAATGAAGAATGGAGGTGATTGAGTCAACGAAAACCGGATGACAAACATCTGTGCCAAATTTTTGCTTCGAGGCCGATGGGCGTCGTGCGTCAATGTGCCAAATAATGGGCGCTTGAGATTTTCTCGGTTGGCTGGTAGAACTTTATTATGCCGAATCCATTACTACGGGAAAAAGTCCTCGGACAAAGTGGTAGTCGAAGCGCAATATCGACAGTCGCTTCCAAAGCGTTTCTCCCCGCAGCAAACTTCGATATCGTCCTAGAGACGATTATAATCAAGATCCATTTCCAAGGGTCGTCTAGGCGCGCCTTTTTTGGCATGGAAAGTAGACTTCTGGAAAAAGACTGACCAGCGCTAAGTCACTTTGGTTGCCCAAACTAATATACCTCCAGTGTTATTAGAAATGATCTTTAGAGCCAGGGAGGTTTATCTTATATATTTGCAATTACCAACCTTTTCTGATCGATACGTGAATACATTTTTTAGTTGCTAGAAGTGTTTCAAATCATTTTCTCCTATTTTTCAATTCAAAGTGCATTCTAAGAAGAAATCCTAAAATTTAGAGAAAAATGAAAAAATGAAAAAGATGCGTCTTGCAGAAGGAAAATTGTGACCCAATTAATCTTTGATATTTTACATATCAAATTTGTTGTCTCAATGTACTATTGTTTCCAAAACATAGCAGAAACAGCGAGAAATTGGGGGTGGCAGTACACAACTAGACGACGAACATTTTTTTTCAAAGTAGGTTTATTGAATACAAAATTTCTAAAGCTCCAATAAAACTTAAACAAAATAATAAAATTCGAATAAAAATTGTATTGCAGCTTTAAAGCTGTAACATTTTTTAAAATCTTTTAGTATTAATGTTGGTGAAAAATTGACAATTTGGTTTTAAATCGCTATCCACCCAGGAAAAGAGAAACAATTAAATTTGTGCTAATAAATAAATAAAAAATGAATCTGAAATCATAGTGAATCAGTCGATACCGGAAATGGTCAATTAACACTCTACCGCCCACAGTGACATATATGTAACGTTTGGAAGACTGGAGTTTTTTTAAATATGACTTTGAGACGAACAGCAATTTTTAAAGCAAGGATTTACATGAAAGTCAGGACGGTAATGAGCAAGAATTTTAGTTTTGTATACACTCCGCCATAGGAATAATATGCCTAAATATCTCAAAATTCAGAAAAAAAGAAAGTTTTAAGGGCGTCAGGGAGTTAAAATCGCAGATTCACTATAGCTTCAGACCGATTCAAATTTTCTAAGGGGTTCTTTGTTTCTGGACCAAATTAATTTTTAAAAGCTATGAAATTTTTATCTCAAAATTCTCGGTCGATTTTATTGGAATTGGCCAACTTTTTCACACCAGACTGAGCCTGGTTTAATTCAAAGTCAGTCTCACATTAAAATTGTCTCGTTCCTCATCTATTTTCTGAAAAGTGGATAATTTGTAATAAGCTTTGTTAACCTTAGCTGAGCATCAAATTTGATTTGAAATCGACTTTTGTATTGACTTTAAATATTGATTTACATTTTAAAGAATTTTTTTATCCGTTTAAAAAAATTACCATCTTGTTGGTTATCTAGGTCTTTACTGATATTCTTCAAATATTCTTCAGGATTTTTTATAAAAATTCTCAATCAATAAGAGTTTTTCTTAAACGGCTCTTTATTACTCTAATAATTTTGATTCTAGATAAGGAATATATAACTCTTTCATAGTAAATTTTTTAAGTTTTCTTTAGGCATGGCTTCTTATGTGTGAATAAGTGCAAATGTTTTATACAATTAAAAAAATCCAAATATATTCAACCACGTGCTAATTTTTTTAATTGAAAACTTATTCTTGGTGTAATGAAGGTTTCGGACAAAGTAATCTAATATCGTATTATATTAGAGGGTTCAAAAAATGAATTCCTCTTAAAATTGTATTTAATTATTTTTTTGCTACCTCCGAACTACTTTGACCTATTCAGTAAAAATAATGTGAAACAATTTAGTTGGAAATTATTAAAAAGCACTTAAGCCCCCCTAAAATTTTGCTATGTAAAAAACTTATAATTTAAACAACTTAATTTTTATCTAAATGTTATCTTAAATCCTCAAGACTGGAAATATTTACTGGTATATAAATCCCAGGGGAATTTAAGCGAAAATATAGAGTATAAATATCTGAATCAGTTCACTGGAAATTGTTCAGAAATTCTCCCCGAATTCCTGTAATATTTTCAAGGTAATATTTTCTCATTTTTACATTCTCAACACGTAAGAAGGTATTGGATTTTTCGCCAGCACTAAGCTTATAAGTAGAAGCCTTGTTTACAGAGAAGGGATGAATAAACGAAATACATTTTTTTGTTGATAGACAAATTTCACTGCACCCTGAAATTTATCAAAATATCTTATACGGTTTTAAAATCCGTAAAAAGAGAAGATCACGTCGATAGAAATATGAAGCAGTGATAAAAAGGTGAACGAACGAAATGGTTGTTTTTATTTAGTGATTGGGTCGTGAAATTGGAGGCCTTCTGTTGATAGGTGAATCGATCTGGGTTGACAAGGGTGGATGGCCAATGTATCGATGATATCGAAGAGAAATAACAAGAGGGCTAATAGTTAGTGGGAAACGTAGCATTCTAAGTGTTGATACTCGGCCAATACGCGCATCGATCGTTCGACACGAGCGAAAGAAGGAAAAAGAATGAGAAAAAGATACGGAAACTAGGGAAAAGAAAGGTTGCGTTTTTGATGTAAATGGCACACACACTCACACGCGAAAATTAAACGAAGTTGGCTTAAAAGGACGCTGGGAGAGGCGCTTTCACCCTTTTCGCGGTGTAATAATCAATTTATTTGCTCACATAAAATTAATAACGTAATGTTAATGTGTATAGATATGCATAAAATGTATTATATTCATTGATAAACTAACGATCAACTGAACGTTAAAATAGTATTTTATGCGCCAAGGGGGCGAAGTGAGACTTTTTTGAACGAGTGTAATTCCTTTAGTACAAGGCGTAGGCAAGTGGGCCCGAGCCGGAGATGATTGCTGAACAAATACAGGAATTGTGAAATGTCCCCTCGCCCTTGGTGCATACGATATCTTTTATCACACGTGCATTATTTCAGACGTTTTTTCTCACACCCGTATGATTTCCGAGCATATAGAGGAATTTTGGAAACTTTATTTTTAATTTAATAAGTGAATTTATGAAATTTTGTTTATGGTTACGGAAATTTATAAATAACCAAACATTTTAGAATTGCAAAAGTTTTCAAAATTTTTTGAATTTCGTAAATTAAGATTAAGTTGGTAAATTATAACAGATTTAGGATTATTAAGAAAATGTATAAATTACCAAACATTTTGAAATTTTATCATTCTAAAAATGTTGTGAATTTATAGTAAATTTATAAATTATGAAAAATATTAGATAACTACCGAAATTTTCGAAATTTTTTAATTTTTCGTATGATTGTAGACATTTTAAAAATGTTGCACTGTTACGGTAAATTTATGAAGCGCGAATATCTTCAAAAATCTCTATAATTAAAAATGTTTTAATATAACAAAGTTTGGATGTTACCGAAAATCTAAACCATGCAAAAAGTTCCGGAACTTTTCGGTAAATTATGGTAAATTATGGTAATTAAAATTTAAAAATATTTAGAATTTCAAAAAATCGAAAAATATGTCATTTTAAAAACTTTCTGAAATTTTAAAAATTTAGAAATATTTGAAATTGTAGTAATTTAAAAAATTAATTTTAAATTTTATGAATTAAAATTTTTTTGGATAGCTTTGAGAATTTAGTATATTTACGGAAATTTTATACATTTTTTCAATACTGGATAATTATTTAAAATTTTAGATAATTATAGACATTTTTGATTATTCTAAAGTTATTGGAAATTTACAAATTACAAAAATTATTTGAAATTTCTAAAATTAAAAAAATATTAATTTAGAATAGTTTACAAAAATTTAAAGATCCAAAAATGATTGAAATTTTGTAAAATTACGGAAGATTTTATATTTTGACAATTTCTGAGAACTTTATATATTAAGATTTTTTTTTGTAATTACATTAATTTTTTTAATTCATTCCAATAAATATTGAATAAAGTTAAATTTATAGGAATTAGAATTTAATGTTAATCCTGTAATAAATGGATGTCCATGAATTGCTCCTCCGATAATTCTAAATACAGCTCCCCCGCCAGCCTATAAACTATACTAAATTTAGGAAATTTTCGAACATTCAATGTAATAAAAACTTTTCCGATATTTTCGGTCATTGATGTTAAATTATGATAAAAAGCAGATTCGAAAGTTTTAAAGTTAAAAACATTATTTCTAAATATTTATTTTTATAATTTTTAACGTATAGGAAATGTAAGATAATTTCAGGAATTTTTAAAGTTTTCAAAATTTATGTTAAACCTGTAATATTTTAAAAACTTTCAAAATTGTGAAGAATTACAACATAAAAAAATGTCATGTATTATCAATTTATAAATTTTAAAAAACTTTTTAAGTCTTGGATAATTATGAAAGTCATGAAAAAATTGAGATAACGCAATATTTTTAAATTTCCTGAAATTTCGCAAATTTTCGGTAGTTCATGGTAATTTCTCATTAAATATGATAGTTTATCGATCATTAATAGTAACTTATCGCTCCAAGTTGGTCTAATCTTTCAAATAATCTGTCTGCGTGAATAAGTAATCGCTTAAAGATCACTTTGTGTTAGTCCAAAATGTGAGTTCATAGAAGTTTAATTTTCATTATTCACCTCTGACGTCACACTTTTTCTCCCTCTGACTTAAAAAAGTACCTTAACCTTTCTTCACAAGCACCGAATAGGATTGAAATCATGCATGTGTTATGAAAATATTTTTAAAATTTGGACGATAGAGAAATGATCATTAGTGGAGAATATAAGGTGCAGGTGTCTGAAACTTCCCATTATAATTTCATAATCATTTTTTTTACCATTAAATTAAAATATTTTGAACTGTATCTTATAAAAAAATGTAGCAACACTGAAACGAACCCTGTAAAAAGTTGATGTTACATAACCATTTCAGAACATTCTAGATCTTCTGAAGCTCACCTTGTGTTCTCCCAGACTGTCTAAAGGGGAATGAAAATGCAATATAAAAAGAGATGAGTTGGTGAAGGTTGTATATGGAAAATAGTTGTAGTGCAAGACTGAATGTATGAGAGTGCAAACAAAGAAGCAAAAGAGGCATGGTATGTTTAGGGAGGGGTATTACTCGTAGTTGGACCATGTTGCTCGATAAAAATACTACAAGCGTGAATAAAATGAAAATGTAAAACCACAGAGTCAGGAATATTTAGAAAAATTTGTGATAAATATCAACGGGAATAGAAACTGAATAGAAGCGAAAAATCTGCTGATAATCTACCCTTGGATTGAAATCCATGGCTAAGTAGCTTAGTGTAGGAATATTAACTTTTTTACGCAAACCAAGAAGCAGACTTAGAGAAAACATAAGATTGAGGGGACAACCGATTATTAGCTCAACTACATCTTTTGGCTTCTTAGCCAAATTGGCACAGCAAGCACTTATTTTATGACATTTTATTTTAAAACAGTGCAGCAAATCTTTATTACTAATCCTGGATTCAACTAAATTTTTGATATCCCTAGCTTTTTTTCATGCAACTTAATTAAAAACTTATTGTACATTTAACATATATTGTTTATTAAAATTGAGTATGTTAAATAATATGAATGTTTGCTGGAGATTTGGTGATTGATACAAAAACACGCACACATGGACACAAATTGAAGGTTGGAGTTTCGAGGGCGGGCATCTCCTGGCATTGCTCGATGTTGTTTTTTATCCTATGACAAATGTGAGTGAAAATATTCGTCAGAAGATAATACCGAGTGTACTAGTAATCGTAAATAATAACAATAACCACTAAAGCAGCGTTAACGAGCGTAACATTAAATATATCAATAATAATAATAACGATAATACCTGTAATTATAAATGTAACAGAACTAATAAGGAATGCTAATAATTATGGTAACTATAGCAATGTTAAATACTATATAATAAATAACTTATTATTCGTTAATAAACGTGATAATCGACGACGACAATGACGAGGACGAGAACGACAGAACCGATAACGATGATGAAGATACATACACATAAATACACATATACATGTTGTTGACAATTTGCGGCGTATAATCAGTCGATTAACCGGTCCGGTTGGTAATCGATTGCACGGCGTTACCGGAGCATGCTTGTATGCCACGTGGAAAGGGGTCGTTTTTAGGACCTGTCCTAAACCCTTTCGTCACAGAAAGCCCTATCAATCACGCGTCTTCCCATACGACTCCAATTCCGCGGTGATAACGCGGTTAGTTATCAAAAAAAGCTGATTTTTTTACCCGAACACCTCTCTCTTCCCATCACAGCTGTTGGTCCCTTTCTTGCTTTCGAAGAGCAACTTTCCACTAATAGCATGTAAGTTTCCAATTTAGGACTGATAAATTTAAATTTAGAGTGTAGTCTTCAGTTCTGGACCCAGTTATTTCATTATAAGAATGAGGTGATACCTTCATGGAATATCAATGGTTAATCTGAATGTGCTTTAATCGTATATTCCTGTTACCAAGCGTCACCAATCTCTTGACAATTCAGGAATAATGTCCGTGCTAAAAAATTATTGATTCAGTCTGGGGTAACATGCTTCTCAGATGATAAGGAAAGATGCAAATTTAGACGAAAATTTAGAAATAGTTGCAAGAAGATATGATAATAATTTGACAAGAAGTAAAGTTTACCTTATTTTTCAGATATAAATATATTATTCTTAGAATTACTCTCGCTAGTTTTCATTTTCGAACTCATTTAAATGTTACTATTTAATATTTATTCGTTTGCAAATATTTTAATAGTGATTATCTAAATTCAAACCTTAAATTTTTGTATTCAAAAAGAGTGATATATCGTAATCCATGCGAACGTGCTAGCATGTATGTGACAAGCTGTCACTGAATATAAATTCTGTTTTTTGATTGGCCATCAGCCATGTGCGAAGAACTTCGCACGCAACGGTTTCAAAAAATTAATTATACATTTTTTAAGATACTGCCAGTACTACCAATTTAAATTTGTATAATAAAAATAATTTCTGAATAGGTATGCTTTCTCTGTTTCTTCCTACTTTTCGTGAATACGTACGATATTGCATTAATCCGACGACTTAAGTTCACTTTACTAAGGCGACTTTCTACTAATTCAAATTTTCTGATAGTATTCCAAGCAGTAATTTTTTAGCATGAACTGAATCAATAAAAGTTTATGATGTGGTACATGGCGATAACAGGAAGCTATCATTATAAGGCAACCCTAATACATGTGAGCGACTTAGCCCTTCAAAAAAATTATTTCCTGATGTAAATTTACTTTTAGTAGCAAAATCAAATACAAAACAGAAATCTGAGTTAAAAGAATAAGAATGATATAAAATCGAATATCAAGCATAAAAATGGGCTGTATTTTATTTTAAGTTCGGATTTTTTGGATAAGAATAGTAATTTGCGCTTAATGTCAATTCCCACGTTTCGACTTTTTTCCAAAATAATGTCTAAATCCATCTTCTCTGGGCTTGCTTTTTATTTTTAAAATAAAAAACAGATGCAAGTAGAACGTCTATTGCAGCGATTCATAACTCTTTTAATGGCAATTACAAAAACTACATGAAAAGATTGATTTTAATTTTTCCTTTACGAAAATAAGGGTAAGAGGAGTTTTATAGAATATACCATTTGTTTATGTGATTTTAAACTCATTTATCCCATTTATGCCTACTGGGTTGATAGTGACTAACTTTGTGTAATTTGCATGTAAGTAATCCGCTGTTAATTTAAACTGATTTAAATGAATGATTTTAAGGTATATCGTCATTTTTATTCAAAATTAATTGTCAATTCAAATAATTTGCTAAGAAATTTTATTAAAAACATTGAAAACAGTTAAAATGGACATAAATGGGTTAATAGTAATAAAAACATATTGTCTAATACAATTACGACAGCGGTTTAAACTTTTTTTCATTAGAAAGAAAGTTTAAGTTTTTTTGAAAATTGCTTCCTTCTGGGATAAAAAGAATAAATAATTGATAAACGATGCCTTTTTCAAATAATTAAACTATTTTTTTGACATTTATTTTTGAACACACGAAATTTTTATCATCATCATCAGAAGAGTTAAAAATGAACCGAAATTTTCATTCAAAATAATTGGGCTTAATTCAATTCAGATTATTTATGAATGAATTAATTTTTACCCTAAATTCAAAATATTTTCGTATTTTTTTTAATTTGAATGCAATAAATATTGTATTGAAAATTTAATTTCTTATTTTGTTAAAATTATTTCTGGATTAATATCAATACATCAGCAGCCTATAATAATTAATATTGTGATTAATATCCAATTTTAGTTTAATAAAATAGTATTAAATTTCAAAAACTGTTATGGTTCACATATTTAAATTTAATGAGATTCCTAGAAAACATTCCATTTTTTTAAATTATTTCCAGAATAATATTAATATATCGGCAGCCTATAATAATTAATATTGTAGTTAATGTCTTATTTTCAATTTAATAAAATTGTGTTTAATTTAAAAAAATTTTATGTCTCATATTTAAATTTATTGAGATTCCTAGAAAAGATTCCATTTAAGAAATAAAGTAAGAGCCAAGTTTAAGAGCCTTCAGAAAAAATTTAAAAAAATTGTTAGTACTAAATTTGATTAATGCTAAAAAAAGGTGTATCTGTATAATTTTACACCTATGGAGAAATTTTATTCTTTAAAACATTAAAGAATAAATTTAAAAAAAATGTATATCTGTTTATGTAAACAAATAATTTATTTTCGCAATTTCATTTGTAAATAAATGACAAATTAATTTACTATATTAACTATTCGTATAATTCCATGAAGGTGGGAAATTAGGGTTCAGTTGTACGTAAGGTGTCCTTCTCGATTATATAGCTTCTTTTGAATTTGTTATAACAGCCAACACCGAATAACAGATTTCCTAATGACTCAAAACCCGTCATAACTTCATAAACGACCAAAAATCAAAAAGTAGTTTTTACGAAACTTCCCTATGAAGATGCTATTCGCTGAGTCGTAAACGTATAATGCAATGCATTTAATTGATGATACATTTTCAAACAAGTTTTTGAAACAAGTTTTCAGCTTCAAAATAGTTTCAAGGTAATTGAAACTCAGTAGATCTTCTTTCAAGTAAGGAAAAAACTCGCTTCTACTTGACCCATTTCTTATGGGTTCACATTTTTATACAATCAGAAAGGTGTAAGAAAAGGTATTAAAGTTTTACTGATAAATCGATATTCTCTGAAGTACAGGAAAATTTTCTGGACTACTGAGTAAAAAGGTAATTTCGATTTTACAGTAGAAAATTACATTATTACAAAGTCATTGAGAATAAAATCACTCAGGCAGCATTATTCGATTACAAATCTTTCTATCTCTTTGGAGGGGCTATTCACTTCGGAAATATTGTTCACGGCACTACAGAATTAACAAAAATTAAAGAATTTATTATTATGCAAAATAAAACTAAGATTTGCAAGATCTTGAAAGTCTTTCACATCTTCCAAAAGTCTTTGAGAATCTCGAAAATATCTTTGATAGATCTTGTGGAATCCTTAGGGTCACAGGGAGAGGTATGAAATCTTAAATCGCTAGTTCCGAATTTTACATATTTTAGTGTCACGAGATTTCAATGATTTCAGAAGTGAATGAACCCTAAAATTTTGGCTCCTATTTTTAGATTCTTTATATAATTTTACGTATCATTAAATTAAAAGAGAAGTGCACCTTACGTACATACTGTGTATTCTGTAAATACTTGTATAATTATTCAGCTCTTCTTCAGCGATCTAAGCTTAAGCAAAAAAAAGGAACAGATTAGCAGAATAAATCACGTAATTTAGGTAAAAGCGATTTTAGATTAACTAGCTTAAATAAAAGTAAGTTCCGATCTCGTATCCCTCGTGACTTTCGGTCGATGCGATTAGACGATTTGTTCTCTCATGGGAATCACTATCAATGCGCAATTTCCAGCACCTCCTCCCACGGTCAAAACGAATTCGACTCGGTAGACGAACATCGTTCTTCAGTTTGCTTTCTGCTTTCCTTGGCTCTATTATTCATGATCGATTCGAAAATGGATTATTTTAGCGATCGTGGTGAGAAGCTTAGTCTTCGGTCTCAGCTTGCTAGGACAAGGGGTGTGCAAACGTTTTATTGACACCAGATTGGTTCTCAAGGTTTTAAACTAAGAAGAGGTCTTTCCATATCTTTCATTGAAGCAGATGCAAATTTCATCATTCTTTTTAAATCTGTTGGAACCTTATATAAGTCATTCTCAACTTTACTTTCCAAATAATTCGGCAAGACTGTATCCTTGATGCAAATTCCCGTTAAGGACTGACAAAAAAATACGTTACGCTGTCATTGAGGTGGGTGGGGGGGGGGGGGATTTCAAGAGTGTGACATTACACATAGAAAATAAAAATGTAAATAGCAATTTTTTCAATATTGAAAGAAATGAAAGTTAGTGATTTTATTTTGCAAGTATCTAAATACAGACTTCAAACTCTTTATTTTATTCCCATATACTCAACTTTCATCCTTTTTCAAGAATTCTTCCTTTTTTCTCATATTTTTACGAAACTTTCGTAATTTCTTCTTTTTGGTTGAAGACTTACCTATTTTCCTGAAAATACCCTTTTTTATTTTAAATTGATTTTTTCTAGTTTAAATGTCAACTAATAAAGTTGATGTTGGGAAGGTTTGGTTGAAAATTTATATATTTTGTTGTAAATTCGACTTCTTTGAAACAAATGTAATCTTATTGATTGAAAATACAAGTTGTTATTTGAAAATTATCGTTTTTATTTGAAAGTTCAACAAAATGGTTAAAAAATTATGTTTGGTTGTAAATTTGTCTTATTTAGTAGAAAACTGGCCTTTTTGTATTGACAATTTAACAGCTTACTAAAGAATTCACTTTTTTGGTTTGAAAATTCAACCATTTTTTTCTATCTTTTACTCAATAATCTTTCCTGCTTGAAAATTTAACTCTTTTGTTGAAAGCTCATCTCTCTTAGTTAAATCTACAGTCTTCTATCCGTTTAATTTTAAAAGATTTGTTTAGTTGTTTCAAATATTAAAGATTACATTTTTCATCAGCAATTTTGTTAATAATTTAATTATTTTGTTGAAAATTTGACTTTTTTGTTAAACGTAAATCTTTTCGAATAGAAAATTAGTCCTTCTGAATTCAAAGTCTAACTTCCTTCCAAAAGAATCTTGCGTTTGTCTTGGAAATCTAACAATTTAAAATGCATTATTTGAAGGTTGAAAATTTAAAGATTTGGTTAAAAATTCATCTATTTTGCTTGAAATTTAAAATATTTTGTTCAAAATTTAATGTATTTTTACTTAAAACCTTGAGGGTTTCATACTGAATTCAATATCGTAAGTGCATATTCATTTTATTTTTAAAAAAAATTGTTTCCCAATTATTTTGTGACGTAGGTTAAAATCTATTATATTTTTAAGATTTGTGCTTTATTTTAGGCATTTATCAAATGAACTTTATGAACAAGTTTTGACCTATAAAGCAGGGTGGATATTCGCATTTGCGATGTCGCCCTTGGAGGTTTAAACTTTGTGTAATGATCTATGACGATGAAGGAGAGGGGTAGAAAAAGTGTTCAAAATATCGTGATTTAGTTTTTGAACAGCCCCTTACCGACATCTACCGACATTCTGGAGAATTGGAGGGTTCGTGACCGTGCTAAATCTAGACGCTTCTAGGCATTATTGAACATCAAGGTATGTGACCCTAAAAATATCCATACGAACCTAATTAAAAATCAAGTAATATGGAGTTTCGTAATTTATCATTGGCACAAACGATAAAAATTTATCTAATATTGGTAAATGTCGGTAACAGAAATTTGTATTTATGACGCAGCCTTCATAAATACAAAAATAACAATTGATTCTTTGCTTATAATTCATTTAGAAGGAATCCAAAATTAAATTTCACTTCAGAAGAACTTTTTATTTTGTTTGAAATAATATTAAAAAAATGATTTATATGGTTGAATGAATGAAACTTTGGTTAAAGACGCGCGTGTTGCCTTCCTATCTTTCAACTCCCAATCTATAATCTGAGATTATAATTATTCTTCGAGTGTCAAAGTATGAATCAAATGATTGTGCGAATCATGTCACTTAGGCCCCTAAGTAATTCACTGTATAATAAAAATCTAAGGCGTAAATAATTGTAAGTAATTAGCTAGGTATGTTCGATTGCAATTCTTCTTCGAAAAAAGCGAGTGATCCTTTTTTAGTGACGGGGTTGCAATCGCAAATGCTCAATAAAATCGTTGAAGGCTCAAGTTTTAAGGAGCTTTTCTGAGAAGGCGATTTAGGGGTGAACCGGCACGGGATTGACATATTCGACGTCGTACTGACTCGCTATTTAGCGGTAAAAATTAAAGCACTTTATCAAGTTTAACCGTCCATAGTAGAAAATTTCTAAAGACAAAAGTGCACTGTTCATAATGAATCAATTAAATATTTAATCACTCATATTCATTTCGAGTTCGCTCGATGATGGAAACGATTTTTTTTAAATCGAATTCATCTGCACTAAATAAGGTCATTCAGAAGCAGGATCTTATCATTGTTAATTATTTGTTAAAAAAATCTGTTTTCCCTACTACGGTAAAAGAAATTGTTATTCGATATTTGCAATATTTCATTTTAAACCTTTGGAAACTGAAGGATTGTCAAGTTTTGATTAATTGCAAGTGTAGTAAAAAACGTTTAAAGGATATATTCCACAATTTTAATTGAACGTTCAAGAATAAATGAATAAAATTAGAAAGCTTTCATAATTTAAAAATGTAATCCAAAATGTAAAAGGAAACCGTTGCCTTTACATTCACGCAATTTTCCATTTATAAAATAAATCATAAAAAATTTCTTAAAACCTTTATGGAGATTTTGCCTTTAAAAATTAATATAAATTTCAAAAGGTACTTCACCAATTCAACTGATTTTTGTGTTTAAAATTCAGCTTTTTTTTAAATTTATGTTTTTGTTTAAAAGAATTGTGTGTTTCAGAAGAAATTTGAACGACTTTATTCAAAAATAATTTTTTGTTAAAGGTTCCTAATTTTAGTTGAAAATTCATCTTTTTCATTTAAAATTCAATTGTTTATAAGAAGTATCGCATTTTTTGTCAAAATCAATTGTTGTTTTTAAAATAAAAATATTTTCTGGTGGAAAATTCTACTGCCTAGTTTAAAGTCAGATTACATTGTTAAAATTTCATTTTTTGGTAGAAAATTGAACTTTTTCTTTAAAAAAGTTCGTGTAATTAGGCATAAAATTTTTAATTTGGACTGGAAAATACATATTTTTTGTTGAAAATTTAATTGCCTTCCAAAGCGTAGAATTATTTGATTGAACATGCGACTCTTCTTTTGTTGAAGTTCAACATTTTCTTAAAAATTCGACCATTTGGTTAAAAATTCATCTTCGTGTGTTGAAGACTACACGATTTGGGTAAAAATAGATTTATATCGTTAATTATTCAATTATTTTCTTAAAAATTGAACTATTTTATTAAAAATTCATCTTATAGTAGACAAGTCACATTTTTGGTTGAAATACGTACAAAAATTTTAAAGTTTGAAATGTGAATCTAAAATTGTTTTGTGGTGGCTATAAATGATTTTATCTCAAAAATGTGAAAACTGGCCTTTGAATATTAATGTTTAGGGAAAATCAAAATTTTTTCCGGAATAAATCAGGGCAAAGTTAGGAAATTTCGAAAATAAAGCTTTCCGGCCACCTTGAGTTGCCATCCATCTTTAGCAAAACTAAAAGATTAAAATTAAACTATTTTATAATCATAATGATTATGTACAAAATTTATAAATCAAGAGCAAAAACTAGCAAAATTCGAATTTTTTAAAGGTTAGACTTTTCTTTGTGTATCTTTGTGTATCTAAAATTGGAAACTTAGTTTAAAAAGAATGAAGATAATTTTTCTTAATCATTAAAATATATCCTACAAGTAATTACGAAACAATTCACATGTTCTTTTTATAGCGAGTCCAGTACAAAGTTAGATTAAGCCCACCCCGTTCAGGTTTTCAGGACACCCGCGATTTGTCGA
Source organism: Belonocnema kinseyi (assembly GCF_010883055.1). Lineage (NCBI taxonomy): Eukaryota > Metazoa > Arthropoda > Insecta > Hymenoptera > Cynipidae > Belonocnema > Belonocnema kinseyi. The sequence goes on along the minus strand of NC_046658.1, from coordinate 82,403,347 downwards.
CTAATCCGAATCCGATCAAAATCTTTAAAACGAAGTGATTCTATTTCATTTGTTAAAGAAGTCACCTGAAAGCTGTCACTAAAATAAAAAAACAGGTGCTATTTATTTAAAAATCTAAAATAGGATCCGGATTCAGTTATCTATCGCGAAAACGATTCCAATTCCATGTTGGCACACAAGCGAAAACCTCTTGTTAAAATAAACACCAAATTGTTATTAAAGTTGATAGTCGACGCGCGCGCGTAATGCACAGAACATTATTATGGCATTGGTTATCGTTATTTTATTATTAAACCATCAATAGACCAGAGAGGAATGAATGCCAAAAAGTAAGGATAGCATGTTGAGAAACGTGACGAATTAATAAAAAAAAAGCTCAAATAAAAGCTTTTGATTGAAAATAGAATTTTTTAAATAGAATCACATGCACACAATCATTTAAGCATATTAGTCTAAACTTAAGTTATTTAAGAAATTTATGAAATCCTTAAAAATCAAAGTAATCGACCAAGCAAATTAAATGTAGGAAGAGAGTGTTGACACCTAATCTATAATGTTTAAAAAATACTTCCACGTCTTCCTAAAAATTTCCTTATAGTAAGACTTTCTTTCAGGATTGAGTACATCAAGTAGGGTTTTCAAATCGGTCCGGAAGTCTTTAAGTGTCATAAAAAGTATTACAATCGAGTCCCACTGGAATTTAATCAATTAAATAATTTAATAAACTAAACGATAAAAATGAACATGAAACATCTAAAAAGAAAAACCAGTTTTTACACGTGAAAAATGAAAGCTGCATTTTGAAGAACGGAGAGCAAAGTTTTTTACATAAAGTGATTTTTTAGAAGCACTTGTAATTTGTAAAGAAGAAATAATCGACTTTTGCTTGAATACTTAAAAGTCTTATTAACTGCACAAGTTTCTTTCTTTACTTCTTTGAAAAAATTGAATTGAAAAAGGAAATGATCTAGTTAATAATTGCCAAATGCAACGACGACAAAGAGAATAAAATCGTATTACAAAAAGAAAGAATTGAAAATATTTAAAGACTAATTTGGTCGTAAAAAACATTTTAGATTCCAAATATATTTCTTCGGTCAAAAACCCTAGTTCGTTCATCACATTTTTCGAAAAATATTTACGAAATGGGCGATTTATTCAACAAACAACACCACGTTAAGCTCACTTCGATACAAGAAACTTTTTATAAATCCTTGCTTTTATCAAGATGATAAAACTTTTGTATATCCCAACTGTTTTCTTAGGATAATAGAGAATCAAGTGCGAATATATGGTTGCAGAATGTGTGTTTGAAAATGAATGTTTGCCATAAAAGACAGATAGTAAAAGTTGAAATAAATGTATGCTAATCCTTTTCCCAAAAACTTCTTTCGAAGCTTTGACGCTAATATTTCTAATATATCGGGGACTGCCAGCCACGAGAAAATACTAGATAACTCAAATGAAGGTATTTTAACTTAGATAAGTACATAATAAAATCAAGCTTTGATGTGCATTTTCAAAAAAGTTCAAAGCAATATGACAAGCCAACTAGCGAGTAAACATGATGTTCACTTACTTAAAGGTTTTCCTTCTATGCATCATGGACATTTGTAAAATATTTAAAAATAAATAAGGACACATTTTCTATTTATAGTTTATGTTTAATTTCTTTTAACTTAAAGGGTACACTTGAACTTTTAATTTACATTTGTATACGTCCATTTTAAGATAACCTAACTGTATATGCACTCCTATAAATGAGTTTGGAAATTCTCAATGTCCTAGTGTGAATTAAAAATAAAATTTAAGTTTTCTTCGTCTTTCTTTTAACAAGATTAACATTTTGGAGAATGAAAATTTGTGTCGTGGTTCATAAGACAAATATTATTTCGTTTATTCATATCCAACTTAATCAGTTTAAACATGGGACCTTTGATTTTATCATAATTAAATGGTTAAATTGGAAATTTTTCGATTATGGTACACTCAAAATGTGTACTTTTGAACACATCAGTTTATAATTATGAATGATGATGATTCTGATAAAATTATTAAATTTTGGTTGCTTAAAATGGTTCACCTGTTAGGCTTTTAATTAAAAGTTTTTCCAATATATTGCTTCAAATTTCAGCCTCTATAAAATTAATATTGTTTTTTTACACTTTCTAATCTTTATAACGTTCATCTTGAAATTTGAAATTGTCGAACTTCAATGGATTTCAAATTAAAGTGAGATATTCAAAAATTAGTCAAACTTAAGTTTTCAGTTTAAAAACTTGGACTGTATCTTAGTTTTAAATTGTTTAATTAAAAATATTTTGATCTTCAATACTCAATTCAAAATTTAAAATATTTTGAAATTATGAATGTGCTTCATGTGTAATTTTCAAATATTTTATATACTTATTCCTTTTTTTAAGTCGTTAGGTATTTAAATAATTTATAATCGATGGTTTTCTAATTTCAAATTGTATTTTCTTACGCAATTTAAATTCAAAATTAAGAAAAAAATTATCTATCAAGTTTTTAAATTTTGAATTGTTTAAATTGGAAGTTATGTACTCCTTTTCGCATTTAAAATTTACAGATTCAAGAACTATGTTTAATAACTTCATATTTGAGGACTTTGAAATTTCAATATGTCCATATTTTTCAGTAAAAAAAACTAAATGAACCGTTCCATAGCACACCAATTTTGTATTTTCAATTATGAAGCCTTTGAGTTTTATGGTTTTGTAAACCCGTTCATGCATTTTGTAAATTGAAATGTGTAGCTCGCATTGCTTGGAAAATAAAAATAAAATTGAAATAAATAAAGATGCAGATAAAATACCTTAAAAAGGGGGTAAGTGGACCATTTTCACGGTTTTGTACAATAAAGACCAAAAATTAATTTAAATCAGGCATTGATGCTTTATATATATAATAATTATCAGGCCATATTTCGTACTGTAAACAACAAACAAACATTTGACGGACATAAAACTATTCACCATCCCTTGAAGAATAAGCTATTTTACTTCGTACCTAGGGATTAGTCGCTCATTCATAAAAAAAGTAAAATAAAGTGCTTGGAAAATAAACTTCACGAAAAAGTAATTATTTATCATTTTACTTATAATTTATAACTAAATAAAGTTACTAAGACTTATAAAACCAGTAAATAATCTGTTTATTGTCACTTGGAACATAAAGATATTCATTATTAACCGCACATATGAGTAAATATTCTTAAAATTAAATTTTTCTGAAAGAAGATCTATTCAAATCGCTCCACTGGGAATCGAACCACAGAACTTCCGTCTCCCGGTCCGGTACTTTTCCAATTAAGCTGTTAAAAAGATCAAGAGAAAAATATTTTTTTTCCATAAATATACGCTATCTCGAGCCAAGCGTTAAATTTATGATACAAGTAATTTGAAGGATTCTGTATTATCATCAGAACTAGTTACTATCGATAAGTCTAGATGTCATTCCACAATCTGTGAAATCAAAAATCAAAGCTATCAATCGAGTTAACTTTTCAAATAACAGAAAATAATTAACTTCATTTTTGACAAGATGGAAAATAAATGCATAAATTCTTAAAATTAAATTTTGCTCGAAAAAGATCGACTCAAGTCGCTCCACTGGAATTTAAATCACAGAACTTTCGATTGCTCGTCGGGTGATTTTATAATTAAGTTATTAAAAAGATCAAGAGAAATATCTTTTTTTTTCAGAAATATACCCTATCTCAATATATGCTTTATTAATAGCTTTGATTTCTGATTTCATAGGTTGCGAAATGACATCTATACTGATCGATATTAACTAGTGTTGATGATAATACAGATTCCTTTAAAGTATTTAATATAATATATTATAATATTATGATCATAATATATTATGTTTGATTTTCGGGATTTTTGAATCCCATAAGGGAATTATTATCAAGGAAAACAATTTTTGGTGTAGTCTATAATGTAATACTATGAGCCATATAATAAATTTTCATAAACTGCTACAGGTCCAGTTTTTCACAAGTTTTTTTACACAAGCTAAAAAAATCTCAAAAACTGAAAATCGTATACTAATGTAATTTTCATTTATTACAGTGAACTCTCACTTATTTCAAGACTCACTCATTCCAAGTCTCACTTTTTTCTAGTCTCCCATGCTCAGATACTCTAAGTGCCGAAGCTTCTTTAACTCCCACCACTGTCCCCGTACGGTTTCTCTCGCCTCAGGCGCATCGATACAAGACTGGCAGTCAAGGAATGTCGAACGTTTACGTTTTTAGGTCCTTGGAGTAAGTAAGAGTTTACTGTATAACTAACGAAACTGCAATAAACAATATAAAAAATTGAGTTCAACAATTATAAAAAAGGAAACAATCACTAATATAAAAATTTATTTAGTAACTCACGTTAATATCATATTAATCGAATTTATTACACCACTTCCAATAATGAATCTAGTTCAGCAGTTAAGAAGCGAGTATATTCGACAAAAAATATTACAATTGCGACATTAGCTCGCATATTATTCAATTTTCTCGTTTAATTAATTAAAAAGAGAGAAATGAAACCACGAAAAGAGAAAGAGTCCAGTTTGACTTTTATCCTAGAATAGAACTAAAAATGAGGTTGACAAAGAAAGAGCTAAATAATAGCCATAGGTAATTACGTGTAATGTACAAACATTAACAAGACTTTGACAACGCAAGTGAAAAAATAAAGACAAAGGAGTGAAAGGCCTAGAGTGACAAAAAAGTAAGTAAACTCACTCGCTTTAACAGGCATAAACTTGACCAACAAACTCCAATTGTGCAAAGTAGACAGAGGGATACTGAAAGCAAAAGAATACATTCTGCCCTACATGAGACAACTTAAGTAAAAAATAATTAAATAAATAGAAAAAAATACCTCTGGAAATGATATAACGGGCACACGGTGCAGCAAAATCACAAAAGAAGGTTAAAAATATAATTCCGACTACAATTTTAATTCGATTCCAAATTTATTTTTCAAATTAAAGCCAACTAAATTTTTAAGAGATCCTTTGAGGTCGATGAAGAATTTTTTTATAAACTGTGTATTCTTCTATAAATTATGTTAATAACGATCACGGTTATGAAGCTAAAATATGGCTTATCAATGTTTATAATAAATAAATTGCTAATCAAAATTATTGATTTATAGTAAACTATTTAGTTACACGTGGAATTATTTATTTATTTGTTTTAGACTAATATCAGTTATTTTGAATCCATGACATCTTATTATTGAAGCAACTATATCTTAAATTTTACAATTCCTTTCACCTTTGTGCTTAAATAAAGTAAGTAATACAAATTCTGTTAATACTTATTCTTAGAGGGTCTCATAAGAGTTTAATGATTTTTAATTTTTTAAACTTTCAAAGTGATTGAACATTCTACCCGGAATCATAATTTTAACACTTTTTCCCTCATCATGCCCTTCTGTATGCCAGTATACATCTGATATATTAAAATCTGCAAGTAGTCGTTCAATTTTAATACAAATTTGTGTAAATATTGTGTTATATGAGAGACACATCAGAGAGCTGCCCAAAGTATTGTTTAAATTCCCGGATTTACGCCGTGTTTAGTTTTGGTGTCACACTTTTTTAAATTATGGATATTTCTGAAACTGTGAAAGTAACTTAATTAAAACATAGAGATATTTTAGAAAGCGGTATACGCTTTAATATTAAAATGCGTAGAAAAAGTTTCAAATTACGAATTTAAAGGTCCATTAGATTTTTTATTTTGATTTTTGGGGAAAAAGAACTTTTTTTTTACCAAAATCACCTGGCAAGACTTGCTGGGTTTTTATGTTTTTTTTAGTACAGACCGTAAGTCCCCCAGATGTCATGATCAAGTGCAAACATTTTACTCCAACTGAGGCAACGTTTTGTTTTAATGAGAAAGTAAAAGCTTTTGTTTAATTTTTCTGAACCGCGATTTCCTTTAGGACTTTTATATTAATTAAAACTTATAATAAAGCAATACTATTTAAAAATAATTTCTAGTAAACCGAAGTTTGCTTGCTGAAATATTTTTCAAATCACGAATAATAATTGAATTATTGAAAAAAATTTTTATAGCTAAATGCATAAATTGATTTTTTTTTGTAAAATTGCCCTCTTGTTCGTTTAATGAAAAATAAAGCCCATCCATAACAAAATTATCAAAAATAGCTTTTCCTTAAATAATTAACAATTTTTTGTAAATTGAAAAGTGCGATAGCAAGACATGCTTGGCAAGGTATTTTTAACTGATTCCAGAAAAAAGTTAATCCTTTTATTTAAAAAATGGCCTAGATGTGTATTTGTTGACAAAAATTGCTCAAATAATTGATAAACAGTAGGTTTGTTAACTAATTATACTCACACATTAACAGCTGTTATATTTTATACAATAACTATGGATTTCAGATAGGTAATCATTAAGATTTACGAAAAAGTTACTGTTGTTAAGCAATTTGTTTATAACCTAATGAAACATTCTTTTACACTTTAACCTATTGAAAATGATTTCTATTTCGTTTTTGCATTCCTTTACAGACGTTCTAATGGATAGAAAAAAATTTAAGCTTTTTAAAGATAAGTTTTGTTTTAGTTAGAATGACATATCTGTAGTTACTTGTTACACCTGGAAAATTTAAGGCAATTCATAAAAAACATAAATATTCATTCAGAATTGACGTCTGGGATTTTTGTCCAGAAAAGATGTATTTTTCTCACTATGCGATATTAGGACGGTATATGATCCAAATAAAATCAATAATTCAAAAAATGTCATGCCGAAACGTAATACCCGGAATTTTGAAACTTTTCAAAAACCCTCTAAGCAATAAGTTTCTCTGATATACAACTATAATAAGTTTGATTAGAATTGAATGGCCATATGCAGATTCTAATATTTCTGACATATACGGACTCGTTATTTAAGCTCCGACGAAAATATCAAGAGAGAATGATTCTTAGAATCAAAGAAAAGCACTAATTCAAATAATTTACTTATTTGAATGAGTGAAAATTTCTTTTATTCAAACAAATTATTTTCTGAAAAAAAGAAATAAATCACGAAGATAATAATAATCAAGGACACTCATAATACTGACAGTAAAAGTATTCTCAATAACAGTTATTATTAGTTCATGTAAAATTGATAGTATTGTTATGACAATCAGATTCTTGTTGTTCTCGCTAACTTCAAGGGATGAAAAATCCTTTTAAGACTTGCCTTTTGCTTGACTTTATTTTTATTTATTTTTTACCTTTCCTCTGTATCCTCGTTTTTCACCCCTTATGTTTTTTGAAGTCCTTAAATACTACGAGCGCTCTCTCCTCAATTTATTTGTCCAAGAAATAACTGAAAAAGCCAATAAAAGAAACAAAGTTAGAACACTTAAAGGGGCGCAAATTTTTTTTACTTCATTTTTTACAGTCGACAAGTCTTGTATTTGGGTAATTCTCGTGCGTGTTTACGAGTGGATAAAAAACTTTGTTCAATAAGAAATGCTAGAGAAATTCTATTATGTGACTGTAGATAAAGAATGTCATTTTATTCTCGCTGTGGGATTTCTATGCGTTGGATCATTGAAATAAGAATGAGATTGTTGTTAGTGAAGACAAGCCAAGCGGGAATGACGTTTCGACACATTTCGATCAAGAAACTTTCCTACCAGAAATTTTTATGCGAAAAGTTTTACGGGATATTGATTTTTATCTTTGTGCCATTCTCAAACGAGAGTTTTTATTGATCACAGAACTGAAATTCGAAGGAAAAATAAGGGAAAATGTGGGAGATCTCTAGGTTTATATATTATTCTTAATCTAATGGAATTCAGATTTTTTATAAAAGATAAATATTCTTGTGACAGACTTTAAAAAGAAATTAAACAGTTCATATTAATCGACTTTTTCTTGTTATTGCTATATTATCTCAATTGTACTGTCTGAATAAAATAATCGGCATTCGGTCTATTGTGTAACTAAATTTTAAAACATTGTGTTGTGTAATTTTCATGTATGTATACCAAATTTTACAGTTAAGAGTATCCTTTTTCAGATAAAATTTTACAGAGTTTGGGCTACCCGCAAATTAGGCATTTTTTCTAATGTAGATCTTGAATTTAATAATTGAATATTATTATCGACACCAATGGTCTCGTCCTTTTTTTATATTTTGACGTCCATTTTTCAAACGCAATTACTATAAATAAAAAAATGTAAAAAAGCGGAAAGAAATTTAAACGAAAGGAAAATAAATTAAAATCTGACTCGCATGAATATAACAGTTCATAAAAATCAGTGATAATTAAATCCTAAAATTAAAATATTCAAAACTGATGCTTATAAAAAATTGACTATCAAAGCTTTGGGAATTTTAAATGAATTAAAAATCCATATATTCATCCTAAGCTTTGAAAATTTCGCAATTGGTTTATATCTTTGGCATGGCTTAAAATATTTTTTAAACTTTTTTCTGATATCCTTCAGTTTCATTGACAGCAAATGAAATGAAAATTCCATTGACTCTAATTCTTTGATAATCTGAAAAACTAAAAAGTTTTGTGTCCAGGCTTACAAAATTCGCTTACGAAAGCTACTTTAAGCTACTTTATTTCTAGATAGATATTTCCTAAAAGTATCTATGCAATAATAAGAAAGATAATTCAAAAAGAGAAGGACATGGTCTGAAATTGTGAATTAAACAGATGATTTCGCACAAATTGTGAAACACAGCAAAAAACAATAAGTTTGATATGTATTCAGATATGTACATTTTTAGGAAAATCTATAAAATGAGTATTTATCATCCTTGGACTCTGAAACTTTTCATTTAAACAACTTATTTTTGCTGGGAGTTTAGGGAAATCCATGATATCTTTTCTCAAATTATAATCTTCGGATTTAAAACTCAAAATTCAACCTTAGTATTTTTTCATTATTAATGATTTTCAACAAACAAAATTTTTTTCGAACTTTGACGCCCTTCGGTTTCAAGAAATTGCATATGAGTACTTCCAGTGATAATCAATGTTAAACAGGAAAAGTGTTCTCGCCAGAATCCCAACGCGTGATAACACACACATAGACACGATGTAAGAGCGTTTTGTTATCCTGTAATTCATGGAAAAATTGTAAGGATGTAATGTATCGAATCTAGAGTTAAATGTTTATGATAAAATTACGGGTAATTAAGAAATTCTAGACTTTTTCTAATTAATCGATCGTACGGCGGACTTGTGCCAATCCTTTAGACTTACGACCTAAGCAAGATATTATAAAATTGAGAAAAAAGCTGTTATCCTATTAAGTCGGCTTGAATATTAAATTGGATTAAATTGTACGCATTTGGAGAGCGAAATAATTGCCAAAGAGAGTTGCTCCTTGCTTATGTATGTGTCAGCAAAACAGGAATAAAGCAGCGAGAGAGGGTACATGTATTTGTATGTATGTTTGTATGTGTATGCGAGAGAAAATGTTTTCAAAATAGGGGGGGAAAGTATGAGAAAATTTAAATAATTATCGTACGTGCTTTTTAATATCTCACTACGACGATTCTGTGAACAAATCGAATTATGAATTTCCAATGGAAAACTTAATTTCTGAGATTTGTTTGTTTCAAATTTTAACTACTGATTGTGAATCAGAATGTATTGAATATTGAAAATGCCATCTTTTGTAATTATAAATTGTTAAATCTATGAATAAAATTTTAAATTAGTTATTGTCTAAGTTGTAGTTTACATGCAAAATCGACGCGATAAAGGATTATCCGAATAATATCGACAAATTGTAATTTTCTTGATGATCTCGGTGATAAACGTTAGATGAACGAGATTGGTAAGGACGAAAGAGAAGACTCCGTTTTTTATCGTGCTTCTCTCTCATCTGAAACCACGTCCACTGAAACAACGGAATTGCTCAAAAAATCGTACGTTCGCTCATTAAGTCAGCCTTGCGTTCTTTGAACTTTATCATCGGAAGTCACGTTTGATTTATATAGAAACAACGGGCTGTGTTTCACCGTATACCATGTCTTCGTTTAAAGCGAACAATAAGGTGTCGACGTTATCGAATTAAAGTTTAAAAAAACAATGTACACTTTTGAAAAATAAAAGGGACGTACTCTAAAGTTTTTAAAAACACCTCAATAGAGCACTGGCCTTTTTGTAAAGTTGGACATGAACGGATAACACATGGAGAAGAAGAAAAACGACAAAATGATTGAGGTGTTACCAATTTTCAAGGTAGTTTTTGCACTTATGAAAAACTCTGCTTTCTCACCATCTAGTGGTTGAGGAATATGAGGAATAAAACTTGATTGGTAAATGCTGTATCGTCAAAGTTCTTTTATAAAAATTCTTTTGTAAAATAATGTTAAGCAAATATATTTCTGGTCGTTTTTCTTTTTCGCAATGTACCCTGTTTTCTTGACATTTGTGACGGGCATAATAAAACAATACCGCTCCTCTCACTCGGTCGTACTGTTTTCAGAATGACAATGAATTGTATTTATTGTAATAATAACGACTCGTATAAATACTTCCGACAATGTAACTGTTATCGTGATCAGTGTAACAAATCCGAGCGTTGATTTGCCATTTGTCAAAACAGTGATCCTGATTTGGAAGTCTGGATATTCCCGATCGCCATAATCAAACTCCTCCGTTTTATTATCGGTAGTGATTTGTATTACTGTTGCGCGTCGATGACAATTGATTCGCTGATAAGGAACGATATATTATTACTTATACATATGTACATACAACAAATAATATCCGGCGGTGACGCGAGACCCCGGATATGCATTATACATAGTATATACGTATATTTGTCTTTTATTGTCGAATAAGGTTTTTTTTATGTATTATCGATATTATTCTCATGACGATGATTATGATTAATCACAAGTGAGATTGAGGGAATGTATAAGAGATGCCAATAAGGGGAAAGGGACGGTGCCAAAAGGAGAGAAGTGAGAGGGAAAATTGTTTTAAATAAACAACGAATCACCGACAAATTTGGTTTTTAAAGTACTAATCACTCTTATCCGCAAATCTCTAAATCTAGTTATTTGTCTTCTGGGAAGTCCAAAACAATTTTATTTGGGAGTTAAATCGCTTTTCAATTTTTGTAATGTCTGGTCAAATTCTGACATTTCTTTTCAGGGAATATTCTAAGGCGCATTCAGTAAAATTTGTAAAGTAAATAACAGATATATTTTTTAGATGAAGTTAGATAAAAATGCTGCAAATAATCAAAAAGTACAATTATCCCATGTCAGTTAATTTTAAATGGCAGGTGGATTCACAACCACAGTCACAAGTTTATATTTAATTCGTGTAACGTATTTATCCAACATTAGATATCAAATATCTCTGAAATGGACTGTGTTATTTTAGATAATCATCAACTTCTGTAAAATGAGATGCAACAAAATTGATATTTAGTCCTTTACTTGAATAATTAGTTTTGAATTATGCAAGAAGTACATAAATTATAATTGGGACGAATGCATGTGATTAAATTAAGGAGCTTGCGATTAAATAATCTGATACAGAATTGCTTTACAATTGGACAATTAAACAACAATGTATAATTATTCATGATTGCACTTTAAACTCATCAATATGGTATTTAAACAAAATAAAGTGAAACGAATTCTAATAAATAACGTTGAAAATCCTGGAGTTTTGAAATTTAAACATGTAAACGTTTAAAATAGTCAAATGTCAACGAAAAATGCTCAAATTAGTTATGTATTAAATTTTGGAACTTGTAAATTTCAAAAATCTCAACCCATAATTATATAAAAACTTTTAAGTTAAAAAATGTTTAATTAAAAATGCTCTAAATTTACCATGTTTAGTTGTCGTCAATAGAAATTGAACCATTTTGAATAATAGACTCTAGAAGTCCAACTATTATTACGGATTCACATGATTTTCAACATAACTAATCGAAATATGAATTATTTAATTTGGAAACTAAAATAAATAATTGTGCAATTTTCATTAGTACTTTTGAAGTTAAATATTTGTATGTGTATGCATAATATTTTAAATATAAAATTTTAAAAACTTAAAGTTAGAGTTTTTTAAAATTAAAAGCCTTAAGATGTAAATAATTGTACATGTAAATTGCTTAAAATAGTAGTGCATAACATTTGAAATTTTAACATTAAAAATTTTGCAATTTCTTAACAGTTTTTGAAATGTAGCAATTAAATTGTGAAAGCTTTCTAATCTTAAAACATATTTAACTAAAAACGTTGAAGAATGAAAAAAAAAGTATATACAT
>NC_046658.1:82387038-82390923 GCF_010883055.1 Belonocnema kinseyi | reverse complement strand
TTTGAATGATACATTTCAGAACTTACGAAAAAAATTTAACAATGTTTTTTGCTAATAAATTTTATTTTACAATTTCTTTTTATTAATTTTTGAAAAATCTGTGTACTTTAAGATATGATGACTCATTGTTGCAGAGAAGACGTTCTCTTTCACTTTACTGTTTCCAATTTCGTAAGCAAATTTTTCTATGACTTAAATCGTCAAAAAATTTGTAAATAGAAATTTTTTTAGAAAAAAAAAACTTTATTTGAGTGTTATTTACTTAATTTATAAGTTGGAAACAATGTCAATGTAGAGAATGCTTTTTTTACGAAGGATCAATAAGAAAAAATAATAAAAAAAATTTCAAAAAACTGATATTTGCCTTAAGAGTTCGACATTGGAAATAATATATTTTTTTAATATTAAAATTCAACAATATAATTTACCTTTTTTTTTTAATAAAGGGCTAATTTCAATTTGAAATGTTGTACATTTTCTATTAAGTTCGAAGCAGTCAATAATAAGTTACAAATTGTAAACGCACCAATTTGGAAAATTTTTTAATAACATACAAAACTTTTTTTCTACACTTTTTGCAGAAATTACGCACCCTTCACAATTCCATAAGTTTCTTATTTTATTTCTCTCGATTTTTTATCCTCTTATTGCATTTACCTATAATTTTAAGTATTTTTAAAACATCTCAAATCTGGGAATTAGAGTTACACTTTTCAGGATTATGCTCCTTAGAATAAGCCCTGTTCCTTTAAATAATCAGAGAAAGAGAATGAAGAATGCATTTCATTTTTGTATAGTTACTCCAAAGCATTTCTCATTCACAGATCAGTGTTCAAAAACAGATTTAAAAAAACAATGCGGAAGGATTGATTACCACTTCCAAAAGTTTACCAGTTCCTCTGAGTTTTTGAATTTTAATTAATTAAAATTTGATATATAATGATCACTTCGGGCAAATAGTTTTCTGAAGATCAAGAAGAAAATCAGCCTCAGTCTGGACTTGAACCAGATGTGCCACTATACATGAGAGGAGCGTTTACCAATTATGCTACTGAAGCCTCAGAAAATCTCGGTTCTTGAATTTCACACTGTATATAACGCTCTATAATTTCAACACTCTTGAAAAATGGTAATCAGACATTCCAAAAATCATTTATCATTAACTTAATTTGATTTATAGAGGGTATATTTGTCACAGTAGCTTTGAAAATCATGAAAAAATCTGCTGAAGCCTCGGTGGCGTAATTGCCTAATGATCCACTCATGTATAGTGTCATTCCCTGTTTAAATTCAGGCTAAGGTAGATTTTTTCTTCCTCAAAAAATTATTTATTGACAGTAATTGTTAAACATAAAACTGCAATTAATTAATATAAAAATAATTGAAAACCATTTTAGCTTCTAAAGCAGACTTTTTTGAGCTTTCCTTTTGTGTTTTATTTCTATCTGTCTATCTATTTATCTGTCTGTTTGTCTGTCTGTCCGTCTATCACGAATCCGTATCCGCTCTGTTCGAGCCAAGTGCCACCTACCCACGCCTCCAGTCATCGATCGATCAATTGGTTCACTTTATATACCTATCTATACACTTTATTCCATAGTGTTCCATTCCGAACGAAGCTTTATGGAGCTTAGCGCGAGAAGACGCGGCCTTCGCACAAAATGTCCATCACGCTTCATTTCCTTCTTCTTTCTCCGATCTTTCCGTTTGCACTTCTTTCGTCATCGACCGACCAAAACGAGCCAAATCACACAGTGTGAAAGGGTGAATGGTATTTTGGGCCATTTATTCCTCGCGAATTCCCAGTTTCTTTTGTTCCAGAGCGGAAGGAAATATAACGGAAAGAAGATCTTTTGAGAAACAGAAAAAAAGATAGAAAGAAAAAAGATAAAGAAAGAAGAGGGAGCGAAAGAAGTGAGAGAGGAGAGAGATTGAAAGAGACGCTATGTGTAAAGTGCTAACTACCTTACTAAAAGCCATCTCTAAAACATTATGTATGGATAAATTAAATTAACCTATTTATAAGCTAACATCTACATTCTACACCACTATCAACGTATGTATAAACAATTGAATAAACGACCGGTTAAATTTATTGTTTAAAAAATAATGAAAGTCTGAAAATCTAAAGCACAACACCAACCATAGCGGAGACACAGAAAACTCAATAAGGCTAGCCGGTCATACGGCAATTTTTCACGAAGCCCCAAAGGCTTTTATGGGCAAAGGAACATCATAATTTGCCAAAGAAAAATCGGAAAGGCGAAAGTTAATGATCGGTGACATTATCGATTGGTGACGGGCGTGTAATCCTACTTTATATATCTCTTTTTTCATATTCAGTTCTTTAACTTTTTTTACATTTCAGGATACAGTAAGACCCAATTTTTGGCAGCTTTTTCCAAATTTTCTATTTTGGCTGTTTTGAAGGAGGTAAAATTAGAAGAGGTTCAAATATCGACAAGTCTAAGTAAATAAGTTCTATCTCGTACACGAATTTTAAAAGGTTCTATGTTGGAAGTCCGGACGACATGGCTCTATGACGTTGGAAGAATATGGAAGCTTGCAAATTTCTTTTGCAGAATTTTGCAAAATATCCTGAAATTTCATTCGCGGTTATCCTCAAACATATTTCACCTAAAAGTTGTTGAAATCGATGTTTCTTCAGAGAAAGCATCTTTTTGACGATTTATGAGCCGTTAAAAAACTTTAGAATCTCGGAGATACCTAAATATTAACAAAAAATGAATTCTTAACTAAGAAAATTGTTGTACCAACTAATATAATAGCAGTATCAAGTAATAAAATAACTGTACCATACCTTACTAACTAAATAGTTCACCCAACTAACCATGATTTTAATTGTAATTCTTTACTTAGTTTTTAATTCGAAATAACACTTTATTCATTTCTTTTGTAATACTTTTCACTGAGTTTTTAATATAAGATAAAACTTTATAAACAATAGTTTAGAATATGTAACACAAACAATCAAATTGCATATTTTTCAAAAGAGGCTTGGTAATATTTTTCTTTGAATTTTAAAATGTTTAGAAACTATCTAAAAGTAAACAATAATAAAGAAACGTCAAGTTTTCAATTTAGCTAATAGTTTATTACACTTTTTTTGTAGTTAATCTGTAATACAGGATCGTACTTTGTAAACCACAATTTCAAATATGTAAAAAAATTTCTTTAACTTAAATTTAACCTGTTCTGAAAAACGGTCTATAATTTCATTTGTTTTTAATTAACAAATATTTTTTAATAATCAGAAAAAATTATTGTGTAAAAAAAATCCGAGTGCAAGAACTTTGAGGTTGAAAATGATTAAAACTCACTGGGCACTTAAATAATAAACAAATACATGTTTAAAAATTATAAACGTCTACGTATCATGTTTTAAAACTTTAACAAAAGAATTTAATTTTACAACCAAGGAAAAGATATGTTTCCATTCAAGAAATTGTTTCTTAAACTTAGATATTTTTGTATTCAAAGTAAAAATATATTTAAAAGAAGTGAAAATTTGTAGATTTTTTAATATTGACGCTCTTTTTTTTTAATATTGAAAAATGATTAATTTGATATTATTTGTTTAATTGCTGCAACAGCAACTTTTCATTTGCATGAAGTCCTGTTCATGTTTAATTAAAAATGCTCTAAATTTACCATGTTTAGTTGTCGTCAATAGAAATTGAACCATTTTGAATAATAGACTCTAGAAGTCCAACTATTATTACGGATTGACATGATTTTCAACATAACTAATCGAAATATGAATTATTTAATTTGGAAACTAAAATAAATAATTGTGCAATTTTCAATAGTACTTTTGAAGTTAAATATTTGTATGTGTATGCATAATATTTTAAATATTTATAG
>NC_046658.1:82377675-82386938 GCF_010883055.1 Belonocnema kinseyi | reverse complement strand
TATTAATATTATTATTAATTCATTATTAATAATTCATTAAAAAATGATACTCTGTCAGCGGAGCAAATTTTCATCCCCATATCCAACACGCATGTTCCGAATTTGATTAAAAAATAACAAGTATCTGATAAAAAAGCTGATTCTAAAAATCTGTACTGGTTAAAATTTTAGAAATAATGTATTTCAATCTCATTATTTTGAATTAAGACACTTATTTCTTTAAAATATATTAAAATTTAAAAAAATGTGTTTTCTGATTAAAACTACCGAAATTCTACCAATTCATTTAGAGAAAATGACCAACTAAATATTAGTAGAAAATTGCAAAATTTATCAGCAGAGATATCTAGTAATTTAATAGTGGAAACCTACTAATTATTATTGCAAAGTATATTAAATTATTTGCGGCTGTATTGAAAAAGATACGAAAAATTAGCTTCTTGAATTAATCTTAGTATCTTTTTCCTAAAATATATTATTTTTACTTTTTTTTTAAATGCTCTGATTACCTAAAAGAGCTTCCTAATTAATTCTATATTAAACATTAGAAACTATGCAAAGGAAGCTTGGATACTCATCAAAGAATTTGTGTTCCTTTTTCCGCAAATCTGCACTGATTTCGGTTCCAGTTTAAAAGACGAATAGAAATAGAAAAAAACATTAAAAATTCTAGACAATTTTTTGAGTTAGATGAGAATCTAGAAGCCTAATGTTGGTTAACGAACTTGTTTCATGAGTTAATTTATTTATCAAAAAATAAAAAAGTAACTCCTGCTTAAAGAAGAACCATCACGTACCGTCTGAAAGCAACCTACATTCTGACCAATAGCGAATGAGGATTTCAATAAAAAGCGTGAAATTATATCATTCAAGGCTTGTGAATTCAGCTTTGAGTTTTCTGCAATGAAAAGATACAGAAAATTGCGAGTCAGTATGCTTTTGCACCTGTTCCATTTTTATACAAAATCAGTTTTATAAAAATCAAAGGGGATGTTGAATTTGAGATTCTCCTGGTAAGTTCTTCTCCTTTGAATTTTGAATAAATAACATGGATTTCATGTTTTCAAAGTGTCTGAATTTTGTTATTCCATAATAATAAATATATAATTAAATATAGATATTTGAAGATGTTTTCTCGTTTCAAAACATCCAGCATAATTAGAATAACCGAAAATCGGAATTAGTTTACTTTAACATTCTATTAGACTATTACTCAAATAAACCAGCACAATATTATTATACATAAAAAAAATTCTTTTTCGAATTGTATTTTGAAATTATAACGAATAAACAATTTAGATTTTAAAACATAAAATTCTTCCACTAAGTAATCAACTGAAGCTCTAAGCTAATCATCCGAACTTTTTGCAGAGGATGAAAACAAACTAATTGATTCTTACTATAACACAATTCATTTGATTTATTTGGAATCTGAAAGCCGCATAAATTGGTATGATCATTAGAGACCACTGCAGGATTTAACTTTTTCAATGAATAGTTTAAAAAAAGGATAAGAGTAAATGTAAAGGTAACAAAGTGAATTTTTGTCTACATGACTTTTAAATCGTTCACTCAATTCAAAATCCCCCCTTTAATATTTCTTTACATTGTCTAAGCTTTTTAATCCAATATTCAAACGAAGATCACTTTTTTTTTAGTAAAAAGTAGTTTTATTATTATTTCATTAATAAAAGTGTACTCTTACAAAATTACAGAAACCCCACTATATAGCGAGCCTGACAAAGTGAGCGTTAATCACAGGCTTTAGACTAATTTAATTTTAGTTCACTTTGAAAACAGTTTCTAATTGATTATTTGGTTAAGTAAAATTCAATTAGCGGCTGCTGGATTCTACAAGATTCTGAATACATTTTCTAGGGCAAATTGAAATGTTCCAAATCTAGTTACAGATCTACTGAGTTTTTTCTAACAGGGATTTCAATTAAGAAAATAGATTTAACTTTCAGGAAATTGGAAAATTTGAAACAGACGCAGTTTGATCAAATCTTTTGCATGATTATAATAATTGTAAAGAAATACATTTTAGAAAAATATAAAAGATTCATATCATCATAAGTAAAACACTTCGAAGAATGTTTGTAAGTGCTTCCAAAAAAATTGAAATTTTTAAATTGGACTTAATTCATATTGATGAAAGTAATTTCATCATATGACAAATCACCTTAAATTTTTTTAAATTTTAACATTGATTCGAGAAATTGTTTGATGATAATTCGATATAATTTAATTCTTTATTAAATATTTTAACAGTACATTTTTGATTAAGGGTTCAATACGAAATTTTTCTAAACTTTTGACACATTGAATATGAAGATTGAAAGGTTTTATAATCCACAAATTTACAGTAAAAACTAGTAACAAAAAGTTATGTTTTCGCACTTAAACATGTGCAATTCTAAAAATTCAAATAAAATAAGATATAAGAATAAAATAATCGACGCATTCCGATTGGGTTGCTTTTATTATTCTGCCTTGACATGAATGTCTTTTTCTACTGGGAGCATACGCTGTCATACGCAGAAATAATTGATTAAAATTACACATTTCCATTATAAAAAAAATTCTTCGATTTATTTAGAAACTTCTGAAGATGACCTATTCTGAAATTTAAAAATATTCTCAGATGTCACTTATGTGATAAAGAAATATATAGGTTTAAAAAAATATATATCTATTCTTTAGAAAGAAATCAATGAGTAAACATGGTTTTCTACATTTAGCAATATTTGATATTATTCATTTAATTTTTTAAAGAATTTCAAAGGACGTTCAAAATCCAAGATTCAACGCCCTAGGGTCACGGAAATGAGACGACCCCCCTCTCCAAGCTTAACATTTTTTCCTTTTTTTCATTTGATAAACACCTAAAACAGAAAAACAAACTAGGGAAAGCAAAATAGAAAAAATAGTGTGATTTTTCACGAAAATACTCAAATAAAATAATTAATGTATGATCATATTATACATTTTTAATCAAATAGTTATATTTTTAACAAACAAACACATGAATTATGGAAAAAAGAGTTGCGTTTACAACCAAATAATCAAAATGTCTAACAAAAGTGACAAAGTTTCAACAAAAGGGTTGAATTTTTAAACGAACAGTTATGTTTTTAAACAAATAGTTGAATTTTCAAAAACATAAAGAAAAAATTTCAACCAAAAAAAATAACATTCTTGAACAAATAGTCAAATCTTAAAAAGAAGATAAATTTTTGTAAAATAGGAGACAAATTTTGTATCCAAGCCAAACAACTTTGAAAAAATGAGTTGAATTTCCAAAAAAAGAACATTAATTTCGAATAAAATAGTTAAATTTTAAACAGGCAGAGAGGAATTATCAAAAAAATAGATGAATTTTCAAAAAACTTAATTGATGTTGAACAAAACAGTTGCATTTAGGACCAAATTGTAGTTGAACTTTAAGGCAAAAGTGACAAACTTTTAACAAAATAGTTCAATTTTATCAAGATAGTTGAACAAAAATTCTATTTTACCAGGAAAGTTCAACCAAGTAGCTGAATTTTCAACAGAAGAAAAATGTGTTCTTGACTGCAAGATATTATAGTTGATATTTCGTTAAAACATTTCAATTTTTACTTAATAACTGTTAAATTTAAACGAAAAGTATGAATTTTTAGGAAAATGTTTTAATGCAAAACTAAAACAGATTTATTTTTAACCGAACATTTGATCTTATAAACAAAGCAAAAAATTAAAGCTACTGCCGAAAGAGATAAATTTTTGACAAAAATAGATTTTTCCTTTAAGAAACATTTATTGTTTTATTTCCACCAAAAAATGAAACTTTGAACCAACCAGTTAAATTTCAAGATAAATACCACAAATTTTCAACAAAAAATGGAATAGATCAATTTGCAGAAACAACAATTGAATTGCAAACAAAAGAAAAAGAATTTTCTATAAGTGATCTATTTTTAGCCAAAAAGATTGATCCACAATCAATGAAATTAATGTTCCGCAAAATATGGGGTTAACTATCAGCCAGGTACTTGCCTTTTCAACTAAAAAAATAATTCTGCATGAAGAATTTGCTTTTCCATTTCTTATGAAAAACTGTGTATTTTCAACTATAGACAGAATTATTAAATCCTTCGAGAGAGAGAGAGAGAGAGAGCTTTAAAGCTCTTAGAGTTTATTTTGAAAGATTTGAGAGCATATTACAAAATTTCATGGCAGATTTTAATTGTAAGAGAAAGAAGTAAAAGGTGTACAAAACAAGTTTTGAAAGCCTAATATTGATAATTAATGATTAAGTGGGAAAACAATTTCATCCTAAATTAAAACTTAAGCATTCATTTTAAACATAGAAATGTAACCATGTGATTTATATTATCCCCTTGTTTTACATTTTGTACTCTCTTTAACACGTAATTTTATTCAAATATTACTTTTCTGATAAGAAGCAAATGTTCACATTTTAAGAATTTTCTATCAGTTGTCGAAGGAAATTCTATATG
The DNA here is from genome assembly GCF_010883055.1 of Belonocnema kinseyi. NCBI lineage: Eukaryota > Metazoa > Arthropoda > Insecta > Hymenoptera > Cynipidae > Belonocnema > Belonocnema kinseyi. The sequence goes on along the minus strand of NC_046658.1, from coordinate 82,382,436 downwards.
CAATATACATTTACAGAAAAATAATCCAAAACCGTTATTCAAAAAGATTTTTCTTATTTTTGGGATGATAATTTGTAATATATATTATAAAAATTAGGCAAGGTTCTAGCAAAATTCAAACAATTGTAAGTAGTTTTATTTGAAAAAGGCATGAAAATGAATATTTATATGAAAGAACCTATAAGTAGAAATATTATTTTGATATCCAAACCTCACCTATCAAGAATGTATGCATCTCGTACGAAATGACATTTCTTATACAGATAAAAATACATGTTTTTGATGAAAATTTAAGAGAATTATTATTTGATAGTTTAAATTCTAGAATCGATTCAATCAGGAAGAGAATAGTGAAAATAATTTAATTCATTAAAAAATGATACTCTGTCAGCGGAGCAAATTTTCATGCCCATATCCAACACGCATGTTCCGAATTTGAATAAAAAATAACAAGTATCTGATAAAAAAGCTGATTCTAAAAATCGTTATCAATATTAATACTCATAAAAAATACTACATAACTTTTGTTTTAAGGACAGAAAATTTACTCTATTATTAAGCTCTTATTGTTATCCACATCTTATCAGATGACAAAAATATTTAATACCTCAATTTAATATTAAATAAAATTGCATCATTCGATTTGCTGCTATGCTCGAAAAATTAGACTACTGTTGATACTGATATGAATTTCTCAAATGAATCAAAGATCTGCCATTTCAACCTTAAAATTAGTCAAATATTTGCCTGTGGCGCTATGTTGTTTTTTAGGGATTAGGTTTTAGAGCTGATAGAATTGTACATCACGAATCAATCGTATTTTATTCTAGTGGAACGCCAATGTAAAAAATTCAAGAAAGAGATATCAAAAAGAAGCTAGAAAGCTGAAGGGTATACAGTATTCGTAGATGGAAAGTTGTATGTCGAATACTTCATTCGGAAGCTTTGAGAGGAATTCAATAAAGTGTGTCGGTAAACCTGAGTGTTCATTGCAGAATTGAGAGTCGGCGAGTAGCCACCGAATCCATTAGGAATACTTGCAGGATTTGTGTCCCAAAAAAAGTACTCTTGAATTACGATTAAAGTAATATCACACAGTAAACCCCGGGTATTAGGCACTTGCATATGATTCTGATTATCAAACTCAGATCCAAATGATTCATTTTTGCGAATCTAAAATTCTTTTTTACACATTTTCATTTATATTTTTCAGTTGTACTACTTTTTATTAAAAGTTGTAAATTGGTCACAACCGGCATAATATTTTTGAAATATGAAAGGTTTTACAGAATTTAAAATTTTCGTTTGTAGGAAAAATGCCAATTTTTCTATATGGGCTATGAATGCACTTTTAGGCGGTTTACAAATCCCTAATCGCAACAGAAGAGTTTTCAGAAAACGTTTAATTTTTAACACAATAGTTTAATCTTGAACCAAGAAAATCTATTTTAACAAAGTAGTTTAGCTTTTAAACAAGTGGTTAAATTTCCAATGAAAAAATAGAAATTTTCGTTGAAAAGTTGAATATTAATTTTTGGTTTTGTGGCTTATGGGTCCGTAAATGATTCTAGAAAGTTATATAATAGGCATAAGTTTTTAAAACATTTCAATACGAATTTTTTCCTACGATAATTTTTTGTGCGTCGAAATTTTTTTACATAACATTAATTATTGTCTTGAATACCTCAAGTATACTAACAATCATTAAGCATTTATATTCAATGCATGTTATCTTAAATCAGTGCCTAACAAACGTGAATTTAAAATACAAAATTCTTACTTTAACATCCACCTGCAGTCCTCAGACATTATTGCACTACACTTATTGACCTACAACTCTGATTTTTCAACTTGGTAATGAGCATGAGAACCACTAAAAAACAAAACTACAGAGTTATTAATCTGACCGTATGCTACGGGAAAGAAGGCAAATAAGAATTGGCCATCTCGTGTTGAGTTTAAACTGAACTTTGTAGTGTATTCACATTGCCACCACCTCTCCCCATATTCACTGCCCACCCCTTAAGTATAAGACACAACAAACAGTGAGATAAATTTCTAAAAATGTTTAGTGTTTTTATATTCTTTGTACGCTTCCTTTTTGAGTATAAGATACAAAATGAAAGCGATAATTGGAAATTATAAATTTAGAACCTGATGGACGTAGACAAATAACAGATAATTAAAAATGCAATATGTTTTAACCATTATTTATAAAATATTCTATGTTTTTACCAATTGTCTGTTTCCTCCTTCATGTTTTGAGCATCGATATAATAAGAAAATTACAAATTATAAATCGAGAATCCGAAGAGACGGAACAGCAATTATGAAATTATAGATTTGAAAATCTGAGATACGGAAGGAAGGTAATTGAAAATGGCAATTTCTTTTTCGTTTGGCCAAAACTACTAACTTATTGTTTTTATATTGTTCGCCTCCTTTAATCTTAATGAACATAAGAAAAAATAAAAAAAGGTGAATTTTTGAACCTTAGAGAGAGGAAGTCTGATATTTAAGTATGGCAATTAAGAATTAACCTTAAATACGGAAGGCTGATAATTAAAAATGGAAATCTGTTTTTGAGTTTTTTCCGCTTACCTATTAATTCATTTTATAGTCCCTGTCCCATCTTGCGCTTCGGACACAAAAAGAAGTAGAGACTTACAGACCATAAATTTTGAAACCTAGCAGACCGAAGGGCAATTAAGAAATTTTAATTTTAATGATCGTGTGATACAGATGGCAAATTTTCAAAATAAATTTTACAATATCACTTTATTTTTGAAATTATAAAATGGGAAACTTGAGAAATAGAAATTCGGACCATTAAGAGTGGCATTTGAGAGATTGTAGATTTGAAAATCTGAGATAGGGAAGGCAATTAAATAAAAACAAACCAATTTTGTTGAATTTTCCGAGATTTTTATAGATTCACCCCCCTCCCCTTCGAACATGAAAAATTATGGAAACACAACAATGCATACATAAAGATTAGTATTCTAAGTGAATAACTGTGAGGCAATAATGTCTTAGGACTTTTAGTCGATGATAAAATAAGAACTTAATGCTTCAGATTTATGTTTTTTAGACTCTGATTAAAAATAACATGCATTGAATATATAAGGGGCGGTGCTTTTAGATGCTTTACGTGTATTTAGAATAAAATCATTCACTTTTATTTTTCAAAGTAATTTGAAAAATTATTGCTTACTTTTATATTTTCCAAGTGTTATGTAACATTCTACAATAACTCCCCATCCTCTTTACGAGATAAAAATAATCGCAAAAAATGTTACCCTCCACTTGCAGTGTAACGTATTTTTAGAGCTTACTTTTCCAAAATATCGATATTGTTAGATGAAAACATTTTTATAGATCTATAGTTTTATTGTATACTGAATTTTATCGGAAAGATTCCCATAACTCTGACGCAGGTGTTGCGAAAATGAAGAACAAAAAATCAATCAAACGGAAAATAGTATTAGTTATTTAACAATACACGATGATAGCGAAAATCTGATTCCTGAGTTGTTTTCGAAGCAGTTTCAGTACTTATTCTGTAGACAGATATGCATTTTTATTTTATGTATCCCTAAGTTTATCGTTTACATGAACATTTTTTTGCATAAAAAAAATTTTGCTTTATTCTACAAAATACTGAATTGAACCAACAATATTTTTTTCTTAATTGAAAAAAATACTTTGTCTACCTACAAATTTATTTAAAACAATTAAAAAATATAGTTCCGTCAACCGAATATTTTTTTCATATTATAACCATGTTCTACCCTCGAACCAAACAAAATTTTGTTAATTCAACTAAAAACTCACATAATCGTACAATTGTTTTGTAGCAAACAATGAAGAAAACCGTGTGAAATCCAAATCTTGAACAAAATCCACTACAATGCAAATTATTGACAAAATTTAGGATAATTGTGTATTTTCGTGTTTTTTCCCTTATGATAATTAAAATTAACCGTCAGTCGGTTCACCCTTAGACCTATTTCCATGAATATTTCATCTGCCAATGAAGGGTGACTGTTCATATAGAGTTGACCAAATCCACTAAATCTGAATGTATCAATATTATCTACAACAAAATGATTCAAGATTGTAACGCATTTTTATTTTTCCACATGGTTAAAAATTTTCGTATCAACGGGAAAAAAAACACGTGCGTTACGCGAATGACTATTCTTTTTTCAATCAAACGTAATTTTTAAATTAAAATATGAAATTTTTATCAATAGAAAATCGTTGCGTTACATTGTATCTATTATCTGAAATAATAGGACAAAATCAAATACAATGTTGTCTACAGTTGTTGAAAATTGGTGCTAATGACTTTCAAAAAAATAATTTTTGCTTAACAATACAAATTTCTGATAAAAACTGCATCACTAACTCTAATTTTTAGAAATTGTAAGACTGTTTCGAAGCTTTATGATTTTATAATAAGGTTCCTTCTAAAAGATACTCATTTACAACGGAAGTCACTAACATTAGCCATATAAATGTTTCCAAATAACTTATTATATCAGTTAATTGCTTTTGTTTAACTGCATAACTGTTTTAAAAAGCACGAATGTTTTTCAATTCAAATAAGATTTTCTGTGCATGTTTCTAAAAATATCGAAAGAGATGCCTAATTTTGTAGATAATCAATAGCTCATTTCTATAGAATTTGTAAATTCTATACAAATTTAAAGTTTTGTGATATAACATTTGATAAATGCACTTGTATAAACAACACAC
>NC_046658.1:82368915-82377575 GCF_010883055.1 Belonocnema kinseyi | reverse complement strand
TTGTTTGAAGTTGTGTTTTATACTTTCGAAAATATGGTTTTCTCACAGAAGCAAAATAAAACTTCATCGAAATGTACATATCTAAAGCGCTCGAAAATATTACTTAGATGATAACAATATTAAAATTAAATTTTCTTTTAAATTCTTTGAATAAAGAATATTAAATCTATATTATAGAAGCCATATATATTTTTGCTCAGTGGAGAATTGTAAAATGAAATATTTGTTCTTTGTGGAAATGCTTAATTTAATATTCGTTCTGGAACATGTTAAATTCTTTGTCTAGTAAATTGAATTTTGGAGAAGGTAAAACATTTAAATAAGTATAAAAACGTTGTTATTTTCAAAGTTTCAAAGGAAATTTTTTTAGTATCTTGATATTTTTTCATCGAATCAGTTGAGAAAATAGTGCTTTTTCAGATATCTACTTGAAGCTTAAAAAAATCTCTTTGGTCTCTGAAAATTATTAGCAAAAGTTCTTGAGCTGAAACTTTTTAGCTTCCATACATCACTTTTTAGGAATTAAAAGACTTATCTAATAAAAAGAATAAGATTATTTAATTTCCCAAATTTGAAATATTTACGTAAATAGCATTTTTTTATAATGTGTACATTTTATAGATTAATTAAAATATTGAAACTGTAGTTCTATATTTTATTCGTGTTTATGAAAAACATAATTTCCATAACCAACCAAAAGATATAAATTTATTAGAATTGATCAAAATTGGAGCTATAATATTTTTATAGGAATGATATTTTATCATTTTTTTCAAAGATTGCACTTAAGAAAAACAGGACTTTGATTAAATTTGTCTGCTTGAATCTTATGCTATGTTTCTTGAACGACTCACATGATATTTCATATTTCAAGGGGATGCTGCCATTTATTATTATTAAATTATTAAGTATATTGTTTTGGTAACTTCAAATTTATGATGAACCTGAAATTTCGAGACAACAATAGTTTCTAGATAGTTTTGAAGCAAGAATTTAAAATGAATCGATTATTACCCAGATATTGCGCAAAGCCGAAATAAGTTAAAAATTTATCAAATTCGTAGTGTTCGCAATTCCTAAATATTGCCTTTTCGTTATCTACGTAAAATGCTGAAGTTTGAAAAATTTCGATGTTTTTTAGTTCAAGCTTTGTAGAAGAATAACACATTTCCACGAATCTGATGAATTTAAAATAAAGCTAGAAAGTTTTCACATTTTTTCACACATGCATGTTACATTTTCAATTTTTCCTTTTCCGCAAAAAGATTGTGTAAAATACTAACGTAGAAAATAAAGAGTCTTGTTATAGACGCTTTATATATGCCTCAATTGTAAGCGTAATCTCAATCCGCCCTAAGTCACCCTAAACTTAGCCACCTTGTCCAGTTCTCCCTGATCCTACAAATCAAACCTAACAGTAGAATCCCTTTCTCCATATTTCCTCAGGCCTAAAAATCACCTCTAAATGTCAAATCCTCCTATTCAACTCTCGTCAGCCCCAGCAGACACACCTTTCTAGCTCTTTTCAGCTCCAAAAATCACCCCTAAGTGAAGAATCCCCTCTTCCAGGTCTCTTCAAACGCAAAAATTATCTTTTAGGATAAAATCTGCTTTTTTAGCTCCCCTTTCCCGAGAAATCACCTCTAGGTGTATTCCAGCTCTTCCTCGTCCCAAAAATGATCCCCAAATGTGAAAAAAAAACAATCACCCAACTTTCGCCAGCCTAAAGAATCACTCCTTCGGGTAAAACGCCTTTTTTTAGCTTTCCCTATTCCCAAAAACCACTTCTTAGTGCAAAATCCCCTTTTAACTTTATCACTCTAATCATAAAATCACCTTCTCCAGGGCAAAAAATCCTTTTTTCTAGCTCTCCCCAGACCCAACAATCACTTCTTAGTGTAAAGTTCTCTTTTATAGCTCTCCCCATCCCCAAAAATTAACCGAAAAGCATATCTACAAGGACTTTAGGATTTGGAAACATCCATAGGTTAAAAAGTATAGATGTAAACGCGTTTCATTGAATACCTCGGTTCACTCCACATGCATCCACATGTACACATTTACAGTTTCTCAATCATGATGGCAGAATAGTTTCGAAATAGTTTCGAACGATTTATAGAAAATTACTTTACGTATTTTCTAATAATTCTATTGAATACCGCTGCAACAATTTAATTTTAAATTTGAGATATGGTCCCAAAAGATGAAGTTGCTAAATAAGGATAAAAAGGGTTTTAGTATTTTTTGGGAATAACATCATTTCCCGATTCACTATAACAAATCTAAAGATCAATGTTTATTAAAACAAATTGTTTTGTCATAAATTAAAAGCTTGTGCATATACATGAATAATAATTTTCCATTACAGATGAGGTCAATTCACCTCAAGGGCTTTCATTTAAGCCTCACCTCGATTGAAATAGGGGCTCTTGTAGTACAAACAGGAGAACGATGTTAATTTGACGGTAACCAGGAATAGTGAGATTGGATTCTGAAATCGGATTGTAGGCAAATAGAGGTGAATGCTTATACTACGTTTGTGAGGAATTCCTAAGAACGTGATATGTAGGGAATATTTGTTGTAGCATTCCAATGTCGGACGATTCTTTGACATCCGCCGGATCTTGAGAGAAGAAGGATAGGAATGTCAGCTGTACCGGTGATATTGCGAAATGGTAGCGCCTCTGCTCAGTACAATGGAAGTGCTTCCCTTCTTGAAAAATAGAAAGGCGATATATGTCCTATATCCCACAAATAGAAAATCCAGAATACGAGTGAAAATCGTGCTTCGCCGAAGGTGAGTATCGAAAGTGCTGGAGGAAACGCGGTTCAGCGAGGAGACTTCGGAGGTTTGAATTTTGGCGAGAGGGTTAAGGAAGAGAGTTTCTTATCTGGTGTAGAATAGATAAGAAGGCCCCAATCGGAAAGCGAAGAAAAGGAAACGATTTTTGGGAATATTATGGTAACAGAAAAGGCATCCATTTGATACATCATAAAATGTAGCTTAGGGTCATGTCGAGGGGATATTCACTCGGAAATAAGAGAGTACGATTTAAGATTATATTTAATAATCTCATCTGATGTTAAACGATTTTCTATAATCTTTTTCGTAAATGAAATTAATGTCACTGACATTTGTATGAAATTAACTTTCGGGAATATATTATAATATAATATTATAAAAGTTGTAGCTATATTTATGTAGTAATATTTGAATCTATTAATTGATTTTAATATTTAAATAAGACAAGTATATATCAAGTTATTAAGCAATATTAGTATTACCAGGGTTTATACAAATTTTGAAATTTCTTGACGTTCTTCTGATACTCAATGTTAATGCAAAAAGAATGTTAGTTTGGCTAAATATATTTTTAACAGTTCTAAGTCAACAATCATACGGAATTTTATAAGCAGTCTTCCAAACATTACGTAAGACATACATAAAGTACATTCCTTCTTAACAAAATAGTTAACTTTTTAAAATTAAAAAAAAATTGAACCACAAAAAGAATAATTAGATTTTAAACTAGAGAAATTATTTTTCAACAAAGAATGAAAGGAAATTTCAATCAATGTATAGAATTTTCAATTAACGTAATGAATTCTCAACAAAAGTTTTACAGTTGATATTTCCACCAAAAAAGTGTAACAGTTAAGTTTAAAACATTAATTTTTAACTTAAAAACGAATTTTGAAAACATAGTTACAATTTAAACAAAACGAAAAATAATTTTTAACTAAAATGATTAAAACTAAAAGAAAAAATTAATTTTTAACAAAATAGTTCAATTTTCAAACTAAAATATTTATTTTCTGACAAATTAGACCAATTTTCAACACTAGAATAGAAATACATGGACTAGAATAGACTTCTAATATAGAAATAGAATAGATACAATTGCTTAATTTTCAGTTATAAAAATAACCAAGAATAAAAATTAATATTTGACCCAAGAAATTAACATTTAAACACAAATAAAGCAGCTAAATTGCCAGTAAATAAATAAATGACCAAACAAATAAAATAATTTTTCAACGAAATAGCCATATTTCTCATCAAAAATATGAAAGTTTTAGCAAAGAATATAAATTTTGCTCTCCATTGATGAATGATGAATTTTTCTAAAAATATTAATTTTTAACCAAATAGGGGAATTGACAACCCAAAAGTCGAATTGCCTTTCAAACAATACATATTTTCAACAACATTCAAGAATCTTTAACTAAAAAACATGATTTTTTAAAAACAAATAGATTAGTTGAATTTTCAGTAAGATAAATAAATTTACAGCCAAAAGAAAAACGAAGTTCCAACTAAAAAACAAAATTTAGCTAAAAATATAATATTTCAATTTTCATCCAAATGTACACTGTAAGAAAAAATTGAATTTTACATCTCTTTTGGATGTAAATAAAAGGACCCTCGTATATCGTATATTTCATAGAGATTGAAGAAACACAAGCCGGTCACGTTACCACCTACCTAAAACACACCAGATACAATGGTTATTTTTTTGATGTTTAAATATTTCGTAACAAAAATATGAAATATACGTTTTGAATAAATTTTTTCACATTTTTTCCGTTTCATTAGCAGAAAATGTAAAAGGAAAAATACGAATAGCTCAAATTTTATCTCTTATTCTGTGAAACCTGTCAACAAAGTTGAACATAGTTGTCGATTTCTCCAAAATTAGAGGATGAAGGCGTCGATAAGCAACGAAAACGAGAGACGCTTTCGTATTCACATATTAGTTGATAAGTTATTCTAAATTTTTAATTAATTATAAACCAAAAATATCACAGTTTCCGCCAGGGCAAAATTAAAGTTTTTTGGTCGCGATGTAATTTTCAATCACAGGAAAGTGATTTTACAGACGCATGGTATTTTTACACGCTGCGACTAAATTTTCCCTTCTGAACGTAAAGTTCGTACGACGGAATGTGTAATTTTATTTGTATCGAATGTTTAATATTACACCTCTGTTTGAGGGTCCTTTTATTTACATCGCTAGAGAATATAATTTCACACACTTTTGTAAAATCACACAGTGAAGTGTGTAATATTTACAATGATACAATATGTAATTTTCCGAAACTTTGTAACTTCACACTAATCTTTTTTTACATTGTATGAATTTTCAACTAAGAAGATTACATTTCGATCAAAAAGGATAAATAGTAAAGTTAAGTAAATTAATTTTTCACCGAACATAGAATATTTCAATTTCAGTTTAAACAATTATTTTAAGCATAATAATCAAATTTTAAACAACGGGAAAAAATATTTAAAGAAATAATAATGAATCTTCAAACAAAATAGTGCATTTCTAACAAAATCGTTACACTTTAAACTGAGTAGTTAGATTTTCAACCAAACTGAGGAATCTTCGATAAAAAAATGAATTCACAACAAAATGTTTATTAGTTAAAATTTCCATTAAAGATATGTCAATGTTTGATAAAAAAGAGTTAGATTGAACCAAAAACACCAATTTTGAACAAAATAAATTAGTTTGAAGCTTAAAAATATAAGTTCAAAAAAATGTTTAAGTTACAGTTTCATTTGGCAAATTGAATTTCTAATAAAAAAAACTAATTGAAAAAGTTGCATTTTTAACAACAAAAAATAATTTTTAATGAAATAGTTACATTTTTAACCCAATAGATAAATTTTCTACCAAATAAGACAAATTTTGAACAAAATACATGAATTGTCAGCTAAAGAAGTACATTTTTCAATCAGATAGTATATGTAAATTGTCAGTCAGAAAAATTAATTTCCAACCAAAAATCACATTCAATATTTAACCGAAAAAATACATTTTTCACCACAAAATAAAACATTGAAATGTTCAGTAAATAAATCAATCTTAAACCAAATAAAATAATTTTCCAATGAAGCTGCTAAATATTTTACCAAAAATCTGAAATTACTATAATAAAAAATCAATTTTCCACAAAAAATGAAATAGTTAAATTTTCACTGAATGAAATAATTTTGTAACTAAATGATTAAACTTGTGCGTAAAAGAAATGTTAAACTAGATATTAAAATTTTTAACCTAAAAGTACAAAGTAACTACAAAAAAAGGCAAATTTTTAACAACAAGAAAACATACATTTGAAACTAAAAAGATCAATTTTAACAAAATTTCGAATTAAAAATAGTTCAATTTGGTATCAAAGCAGTACAAAAATCAATGTGAATATGAATTTTCAACTAATTAAAATAGATTTCAACGAAATAATTAACTTTTCAAACGAAAAATTAGTTATTAATTTGGGCTTTAATGGTAATTGATAATTTATATTTAAAGAAACTAAGAATAATTTAAAAATACCCAACAATTGGGCCTAGGCAATAAAGTGATTAGTACACGTTAATGATTGTATAATTGGCAACTGTAATGTGGTGAAAGACAACCATTGGCTATATCAGGTTATATAGATTATAAATTTTAAAAGTACAGTGATTAGCCTCTAAATTGTAAAATAAGTGGCTAGGGTCACAAATTGTTTTAGACAGGATTTCCACTTATTCTCCATAGGACGAAGTTATAAAAAAATATATAGAAAGCCTATACTAAGTGCAAACAATTTTAAATGCGTTTTTTAAAGATATTTGTTATTTGCTTTGCAGATATTGTGATAAATCATTATTTTCCGGCTTAACTATAATAACAATAATTTGCGACTCATTTATCGAAAACTGAAAAACGGGGGTAAAAAACTGATTGATTGTTTGGAGAATGATGGATTATTATTATTAAATTGGAGAACTAATAGTGACTATCCTGCAAGCTTTATATTTCTATTTCACAATAGAAAATCTTTTGGCTGACAAATTTGTACCTGCGATTATCTCCTCTTCTGACGTTGAGATTAATAGAAACAATGAAGAAAATGGCAAAAAATGATGGTATGACTATAGTATTTCAAAACAAAAAACAGCAAATGTAAGCCTTGCTTCTGACAAGAATGTTTGGAAAGTAATTGTTTAAAAAAATGTGAAAAATGCGTAGAGACGAAAGCTTTTCCCTAGACAAAACATTAGATTAGAGTAACTGTACAAAAGTTCAGGAACATTTGTCAGAAAAGATTTTTAAAAATACAGAAAGTACACACATGAAGCGCTTGCTGCGCCTTAAGGCGCAAAATATTTTTGAAAATTTTTTTAATTGACATAACAGCCAACCTTTTATCATTGATCATATTGACATGATCTTGTAGCAAGGCTATTTTCAATCAAACTTTCCTCCCCAAAATATAATGAACTACTCCCTATCCTATACGTTTTTAAAGAAACTCCCTGAGAACTGAATGGACCATATAAGAACGCCTTTTTAAAATATAGGATAAGGGTAATGTTTTTAAATATTGGGCTCAAATACGTGCGAAAATCATATACAAAAAAGAAAATAAATTGCATCCACCTAATTTCAGACCAATAACTTTAATTAACTGTATTACAAAACTTTTCACTCTCACCCTGAATTTAACACTGAATACCTGGATTGAGAAAGAAAATTTACTCACTCTCAGTGTTATGAGCCAATCAAAACAGTTTGAAAAGAAAAAAATTATTGTCCTCTTTGTTGATATTCTAAGTGCTTTCTAAAACTATTAAAAGCTATTGGGTACTAAAAACTCTTCTAAACCTGTCAAGGTTACAAAGGGGGTACTACTGGGAGAAATGTTAACTCCAAATAGATTTAATTTATGCATTGCTGACATAGCAAACAATTTTATTTCTAGGAGCTATAGGACAGTTGTACTAATCCATCTGTTGGAGATACTGCTAGCATTAATAAATAATTCTAAAACAATTTTACGACTACTGAGAAATAAACTAATGGTTGCCATTGAGAATACGGAAATAGCAATATACCAGCAGGATTTATAGTCTTATTAATTTATCAATTTAATCTCGATTCTTGGCGAACAGTTAATAAGCTTTATAAAATCTTAGTTAACATTACACATTGTATGGTGATTAAACTTGGGGACTTCGATATTATGAAAATTTAGTCCGCACATTGAACTAAAAACATCTCAAATCACACTTAATTGGTTAGAAAGCTTAACACGACTGATGAATGCTTTCCCAAAATATTTTTTAAAACACTTAAAGAACTAGCTAAAAAAAAGAGACCCAGGTAAAACGAAAATATGCTTTGTGAAAAAGATGTTCAGAGAATGCAGATAGCCTTAGCACTGAGAATTTATCCACAATTCTTGTTATGCACGGGCCTTCATCAGTATTTAAGACAAAGAGTTTCTTTGAACTTCTTAAGAGGAGTGACGCAGGTCTGGGTACAGACTATTGTTCAATTTCTTACCTGAGTGTTAAAACGTATTAAAGTATTTTAACGACTAAATTAGAATGAGCTAAAAAGCTAGAATTCGTTTGTATAGATTTTGTAAATCCCATCACTGTAAATGAATTGACAGCTCGTCAAATAAATTGTGGAATTGTTTGTGCTTCTTTGTGTACTACTCATTAGCAGGTTTATTTGTGAGTATTTTTCCATATAAGCATATTTAAGTTAGGTGGCTATTCTTTGGGGGTGGCCAACCATTGGGCCGATTACCCTAGACTAACCTTGATTTTCAAATAAACAGCTTCTCGTGTCAGGTTGGATGTAAATCCTTTC
>NC_046658.1:82363917-82368815 GCF_010883055.1 Belonocnema kinseyi | reverse complement strand
ATGGAACTGGGAGGAGTGGCGTGTCGAAAAGGATATTCTGCGAGTATCTAGAAAATCCGGGGTAGTCAGGTATATAGGCACCATCCACCAAGTATAAAGTCTCTGAAGTGCTGGAGAAGATTCTTCTTCTATTGGAGTGCTGGAATGTCAGGAGGACACTTGAGAATGAAAAACTTGGCGAAAACACGAAGAACGTTTTATTGGGTTATACTTCGAGAGCATGAAGTGTTTCGGTATCGTCGACTTGCCTCCTTCTGTTTAACATAATTCCATAATTCCTACACTCCATTGTTTAAATTCTAAGCGTTTATGAAAAATTTCTTTATTATGCGATTTTGCTGCCAAATAGAAAATGTGCTAATGAAATCCCAATATTTTGCATAAAGTACCGGCTAAGAGACAATTCTGGACTAGAGTACCAAATTTTATTAACATTGGTTAAAATACAAAATAGTGACAGAAGTGCCAAACAGATTAAAATACCTCCTGCTAACGATTTTTTGCCACTGTAAAAGCCAGTTGATAAATTTCCTCTCGAAATTAGATTAAAATGAAATGCAATGCCTTCATAGAGTGTTCGGATTTTTTATTTTATCAGCAATTTGCAGACCGTTGTTTTTTACAACACATCGAAGTAGTATCCCCCTAATTGAAAATTTTAGCTGTGCTTTCAAATTATTTGTATGAAAATTTAATTACAGTGAAACTCTTTAGTAGCCTCCCTTCTATAGCCCTGTCGAGAATTGAGGCCTCTCCGCATGTGGGTGTAACAGAAGCTGCGCGGGGTGCGCAGGATATGCGTTGGTCACTCAGGCGAGCACTCAAGCATAAAAAAACAAAAGCGTAGCGGGCTGTAATGAATTAGTTACCACCCATCGTCATTCCCAAAATTGGCGCTATGGAAGAGTTTCACTGTATTTCGCTGGAAATTCCACAATTTTGTTAGAAAGTCATTTGTTTTGGTTAAAAATGTAACCGTTTAGTTGGAAAATCGTCTCTTTTACTAATAAATTCAACTATTTGGTTAAAAATTAACATTGTTCTTGGAAATTCATATTTGAAGATTGGATAAGCAAACGTTTTGTAGAAAATTCCTCTTTTTAGCTTTAAAATTCAGCAATTCCGTTAAGTTTCTATTCTCTATTGACTGAAAATTCGTTCTTGCTTGGAAATTCAACTGTTTTGTGAAAATTTAGTCTCTTTTGTATAAAAAATTTTAGGTGAAACTTTAACTACTTAGTTGAGATTTCAGAAACTGAATTAAAAATTGATGTTTTTGAATTAATATTTGAAATTTAAGTTTAAGCATTCACATAATTAGTTGAAAATTTAACTTGTTTGTTGCAATTCCTTATTTCAAAATTGATTTTTCAAACTGAAGATTTAATTACTTCATTTTTTATTTAAATTTTTGTCTACGCTCAAATATTTAGTTTAAAATTTATCCATTCTGATCAAAAATAATATCTTTTAGAAAATTCAGCTAATTATTGTAAGTTAAACTCTTTTATTTATAATTAATTTTTTTAAGATTTATTATTTTAGTTGGAAATTTATGTCTTTGGTGGAAAATTTAACTATTTTTTTAAAACTATGCTTTTTTTGGACAGAAGTTTTATTTTTAAATGAAAATTTAATTATTCTAAGTGAAGGTTCATGATTCTTTTTAAAAATACAATTGTTTTTCAGATCATCTGTTTTGACTCAGCATTCGGCTATTTTGTTGAAAATTCGTCTTTTTGGGTTAAATCACCTGCTTTCTGTTTAAACTTAAAATATTGTTTTGTTGATACATCAACTATTACTTTTTTCTGTAGAATTCTTTTTGTATGAGAATTCATCATTTTTTTTGGTGAAGAAGTTCATACGTTTTGTGAAAAAATGGCCTTCTTAGACAACAAAATTATCTAATTGTTAAAAAATTCATCTTTTTGGTTGAAAATTTAAGGATTTGACTAAAAGTTGAACACCTTTGTTTAACATTTTTATTTTCTGTTAATGACTCATCATTCGAGTTATAATTTTATCTATTTGGTTGAAAATGCAACTATTTTGTTAAAAAGTTGATTATAGGGGGGATCAAAGATTCATTCTTCTTTTGGCTGAAAAATGTAACTATTTTATTAAAAATTCTTTTCATTGAGAATGTAACCATTTTATTTTCAATAAAAAATTGATCTTTCTAGTATAAAATTTATATTAATTGTTAAAAATTTCGCGTTTTCTGAAATATTTTTTGTTGGTCCTATGAAGCTGTAAATCTTTCAAATTTGGTAGTTTGAACAGGGTATATGTAAAAAAATACTTGAAGAAAGCAAAAATTATTTTTTTGTGCTATTATAGAGATCTATAGACCAAATTGGACTTTTTCTTTAACACAAAAATTCAAAAATTTCTTAAGTATTTCTTGATTTAGAAATATTATGTTGGTCATGACTAACTTATGACTTTAAATAAAAAGCCTAACAACTGACCCTCGACAGATATGAATCAAGATTTGTAAAAATTAATTTCCAACTGTAAGAGTCCCCCTCGATGATAAACGTAGTGTTTTCCTACACGCCCCCCCGAAAAGTAACGTAGTCCAAATAAATTTTTAACCAAAAAGTTTAATTTTTAGCTAAATATTTTAGTTTTGAGATAAAAGGATGAATTTTTAAGCAAGAAGATAAATTTTCTACCGAAAAACACAAATTTCCAACAAAATACATCAATTTTTAACAAAATGTCGAATTTTAAAGACAAAAGGATACATTATCCATAAAGCGGTTTAATTTTTGAGCCGAAAAAATTATTTTTTAACAACACAATTAACTATCTATGAAAAGGTTCAATTTTTGTAATTCAAACCGAAAATATGAATTTAAAAAAGTTAATTTTCAACTAAATGTTTTTTATTTGTACATAGTTTATATTTTAACCAATGAAATGAATTTTTTACTACTAAAATGATAAGTCTGAATAAAATTGTTTACAAAAATAATGTTCCAGCGACAAGATTAATGGCCTATCAGAAAACACGAATTTTCAGCAAAATGCAATAATTTTATTGTTTTATTATTTAATTTCTCAACTCAAAAATATGGATTTTTAACAACAAGTTTAATTTCCTATCAAAAAGTTACATTTTTATAAAAATATTAAAAATTGCATCAAAAAAGTTCAGTTTCCACCGATAGATTAATTTTCGACCGTAAAAGACAAATTTTTAACAAAATACATTACTTTTAACAGAAAAAATCCATTTGCAAATAAAATATGCATTTTGAACCAAAAGTCGAATGATTACGTTTTAAGTTGAAAAAGCTGTTTCGCAACCAAGAAAGAAACAATTATATAGCAAAATAGTTAAAACTTTAACCAAAGAAATTAATTTTGCTCTGAAATGACAGTTCTCAAAAAAATTAATTTTTAACAAAAAACTGCAACCCAGAAGTCATTTTTTTAATCCAGAAGCATAATTTTATATAAGGGATTAGCTCAATTTTTGACCCAGTAGATGAATCTACTAAAAAAATTAATTTTTAATTAAGTAATTCGACTTTCTACCAAGTAGCTTGATATCTGACAAAACAGATTACTTTTTAATAAAACGATTTTATTTGCAAAAACTCTTAAAAATCTTAACCTAATACTAGAATTTATAACCAAATGAGATGAATTCCGAACCAAAAGTATCATCCCGTGTGGAAAAAACCCCGCTGAACATTCTTAGGATAAGAGCCCCCATCGGGGGCCCGCATAGATGTTCCACGCGTAGAAATTCTACGAGGACCCCGGCTGAGGGCCCAAATCGGTTGCCTTCACGAATCAACGATTAAAATTTCCAAGTGCAAACGGTGAATATTTTTTTAACACCGCAAATTGTAAGGTTTCATGATTTCACACTTACAAACAGTGAACTTCTGACAAAAATATGATGACACTTTTTTGAAATTCGAACTCTAACAATATGGAAGTTACATAGGGGCCCCCGCAGGGGGACTAGCTCAGTTGCCCTTACGGATTAACGATTAAAATTTCTAAGTCCAAAGGGTGAGGATTTTTTTGACAACATAAATTTTAACATTTCATCAGTTCAGACTTACAAACAGTGAATTTCTGACAAAAATTCGATGACGCTTTTTTGAAATTCGAACTCTGACAATATGAAAACTCCAATAGGGGCCCCCGCAGAGGGCCCAGTTTGGTTGCCTTCACGGATCAACGATTGAAATTTCTAAATCGGAAGGGTGAATATTTTACATCCTAGAAAATGGATATCAAAAAATACGTTTAAAAATATGGTTTATGCATTCTAAAATTAAAAAAAAAAACTATGAATACAGATGCCCCGAAAACAACTTTTTTCCTGTTTTTTCCAAAGACAACAATTCTAAGTTCCATCTTTATGAAACATTGTAAATGTTCAGAAAAGTTTACATTTTATGTCAATTTTAAACGTTGTGAAATAGTATCAAACACCTAAAAAACAAACCTTAAACGAAAGTTAAAAAAAGTTAATATTAAGAAATTGTCAAAGTACACGATCAAATCTCTAAGTTTCTTCGTGTTCATGAACGAATGTTCATGAAAAATTACATTTCCTGTCATTGTAAAAGTTGTAAAGTGGTCTAAAAGCGGAAAAAAACGAAATATTACGGGAAAAAAATTGTAATTGATTTGAATTATTTATTTAATAATGATTTTATTTATATTCCTGTTAACAGTTTATGAATTTTACATTTACATAACGTCATATGATAATAAAGAATTAGAAAAAAAACACCTTGAGATTTGATAGTTTGACTTTTCTGAACTGTACCTTATGAGGATGGCTTTTTCAAAGAGTTTCAACTTGTCGGTTTAGCGCACTGGTTAGCACTCCCGACTGTTAGGCGATAGATTTAGGTATAATA
>NC_046658.1:82354812-82363817 GCF_010883055.1 Belonocnema kinseyi | reverse complement strand
AAGATGTTAGACTTTTTAGTAAAAAGCAGTTTAGCTTTCCGAGAAATGACGGCGTACCGTTTCAGAAAAATGCGTCATGCTGCGTCACGTATCGTCTGTCCACTGTCAGTGTTCATACAACGCTGATGTTCACGTTCGGCGAGTCTGGATTTACGTCGAAGGTCATAACCAAAATCGTACACAGATCCAAGTTGATTAGTACGAAACGTACTAATCAACCGCAGTGTTTAGCGTCACCTTCACCTCCCCGTTCGCATTTTTAACGCAGTTTATGGACGGCCCCTAATTCAGAATATAGTTTCAGAATATAATATAGTTGAATCAAAAGACGAATTTTCAACGAAATAGTTAAGTCTTACCCCCCCCCCCCCAACAAAATTGCAACAAGATAGTTGGTTCATCGAAGAAATTCATTTTTAACCAAAATATATGTATTTTTAACCAAGAAGATTTATTTTCTACCGAGTAGGTCAAATTTTCAACCAAATAGTATAATATAGTATAGTATAGAATTCATAACATATATTAAATATTTTGATTTAAAAGATTTAATTGTTTTACTAAGAACCGAATTTAAAAAGTTAATTAAATTTTCAAACAAAGAGATGAATTTTTTAATAGAATGCTGCGTCTGCAACCAAAAAATGACTTTTAAAGAAGTAATTTAACTTTTAAACAAGTAGTTTAAATTTTAACAATAATAAATTAATTATTAACCTAATTGTATTTAAAATTAAATAAATTAAGTTTTCATTAGAAAGAATATTTAAATCTTCAACGCAAAATATTGAAACAATTACGACATTTGTGCCAATTGTGCTTGCTTAAAATTTTTTTATTATTAATTAATATTTTAGTACTTTATAAATCCAGGGAAATGATCTGATGGTAATAATATGATTCGAAAATCCATGCCAAATTATAATCTCTGATTATTGCAAAAAAGCAATCATTGTTAATTAGTTACGAACGACAAAATATAAAATGAATTCCCATTTATTCTCATACCTTTAATTGATGTCCTAAAGGATGGACCCAATAATGTTGTATTTATTATTTGTTATAAATAAAAACATCATTAAAAGACTAAAATCATCTTACCATATTTTCTTTGCTTTTAACATTAACGTTTTTGAGGTAGAACTTGGAATCGTCTAATCAAATTCTTCTAGGAGTCAAGATTTATTATTCGACTTACATTTTAACAAAATTGAGTTTCCTTTTTACTTTAAAATGTCGTAACATTGATAAATAATAAACGAGTGGATCAATTTTGATATACCAAATTAAAGCTGGAACATTTGCTTTAAAGATAGCATGTGTCATCGAAGAATTATGTTAGCCATTCATCTTTTATTTTATACTTTTTAGCACGTTATAATTTTATTTAGTGATATTTAATTTAAAGTTCATGAAACAATAATGAAGAAATGTTTTTTTATTTTAATAGTTATTATTTATCGATGTGTTATAAAAATGTTATAAACTTTAAACTGTATCCTATTTGACATTCAACCATGGCAGTCATTGCTATGTTGGTAAAATGAATGGATTTGCTTCTTTCTTTAAAAATGGTTTGGTTGGGTTCGTGATCTAAAGCAACCGAATTACTAGGACATCCCGGCTTAACCTGTGAAAAATGTATTCGCCTTGCACCGAATGACTCTTCTGATAAAAAAAAATTATAATTGAGTTTTTGATGAAGATAAAGAGAATTAATCATTAGACAGTTTTCTACTCAAGATTTTGGCGAATTTCCAGTGAAGCCTATCTTTAAGTTGCGATAACAATAACTTGCTTCAGAATTCCACCTTTTGGAAATGTAGAAGAGTCAAAATCTATTCTTCAAAACCGTTACTGTTTTAGACAGATACCTAGTCAGGTGACTCTTACATTTCTCTGGTTATTGTTATTTCTGCACTTTGGCAACCATAATGAAAGTTTTGGTTTGAGGAAACTGTCATGATGAGTGTTCTCAGAAGCTCCAGGCTGATCTTAACGTCGCTTACAGTGGAGAAGTCTACTTCCGTATGGATAGTTGCGCGCCTCCTGCTCGTCAGTTCAATCTCGACAACGCCATGTAGGGGAAGGCGGAGCAAACCGGTATACCTAACGATAACATCAATTTTTTACTTTAAAAAATGTCGATTTCGCACAATCGAGTTAGTGGATTATTAGTTCAATCTATCATAAAAATTTTATGAGTATTTAACTTAAAAATTTTTGGTTGCATATAGTTGATTATTGCCATTGTAAATAAAAGGCTATCATACCGCTTTGCCCCATAGGCGGGGCAAGGCGGTGTGGACAGAAAAATACATAAAAAATATCATTTTCAACTTAGAAAAATGATTTCTCTTTCTTTCTTTAGTCAGTAAAGGTTTACTAGGGCTACAAGATAGTATAAAAAAATATTACAACCGTCGCTGTCATCTTCCAGCGTATCCTCAAATTACCTCGGGTTTTTGTGCTTGCTTGCGCGTGGGATGACTTTTCTCATCACGTTGCTCACTTCAAAACTGATTTTTTTGGCTTGTCTTGACTTTTTTCAGCACTCAGTTTTTTCTTTCTTAAATTTATGGCGCCCAAAAGAGATTTTTTGTATGGCGGAGAAGTATACCGCTTTTTCCCACCCACCAACAGAAACACTTAATTGAATATATAAATGAAAGGTAATGATACAGGCTACAACGTAATACTACAGCGATTCACTTAATTATTAATTAGAGCACATTTTACTAGCATTGAAAACCCAACAAATTAGTAAGGACGCTCTCCAGCGACGTTGACCTCGCATTATTCGAGAACAAACAATGGGAATCCCACTATATTCCGGAAATGAGATAACGACTACTCAGGAAAAACTTTCGAAAAATACCCATAGATGGGGATCACATGCTGCATTACGAGTAAGAAATCTTTTATACTGCTTTGCTCCCTATACCGCTTTTCCCCGCCTTCCCCTACTCATGAAACGCGATGGAGCAAGGATTCCACAATCTGTAAAATACACTGAGGAGACCTTGATAGAAAGTTTGTCATTCTAAGGTGTCGTACATCCGAATCAACCCAAGTTTGATACATGCACCTGGTGCAGTCCATCACTTGTTTTATTACTTGACTTGCTATTGTTTCAAATTAAAGTTTTCATAGTCCGCAAATTCATAAATTCAATTCCTGGTTGATTCTAAAGCAATATTAATTCAGATTATTACATTTTCGAAAATGGTAAGTCGTTATCTCAACAATCATCTCAACAAAATCCCTCCAAAAATATTCAAATACAAAAAATATGATCAGTAATTGAGGTAAGCATTCATACCTCAATTGGAAGAAATCTTAATGTTACTCATAGGCAACCTTGGAGATTGGAATGAATCTTCAGCTTAGTTTCTCTATTTTAAAAATTGTTTTAAGATTATAATGAAAGTTATTTTCTCATATGGTTTAGAAAATCTTTGTAGGAAAAACCCAATGAATTTCTCAATTGATCAATATTACTTTAGGTGACACATATAATTCTAGTTTTTTATTAATTAAATACAATTTCTTAATATTTTTTATCGATCATCCAATCACATCCATATCATTTCCTATTTTTAAAATTATAATAATAATCAGAAAATTGGCAAATAGTTTTATTATCAGTTGAACTTTTTTTTACTAAAGCTACTTCATAATCATTTTAAAATTACATTTATCAACAAAAATAAGTAAAGAATTAACGAAAACTATTGTTCTAAACAGTGTTTGTGCTTAATTAATTCAATTTGATGTTTTCTTAATGAAAATTTCTAGAAAAAATTATTATGACAAAATATCTCAATTTGAAGGTTTTCCTATTTTTAATATACTTTTGTCAACGTAACGGCTGCATCTATTCTTAAAAGTAATATATCTTTAACAATATTTTGCGAAGTATAATAATTTGAATTTTTCTAATAAACCAAGACATACAATTTCGAACAGTTTAAATAAAAATAGATTAACCATGAATACTAATATTGCATTCTTATATATACGAGCATAATTTTCTTGTACGTCAACCTGCCAAAAGTCTTAATCTGTTTATCTAATTCGGCAACAAAAATTATAATTTTAATATTCACAGAAGTTCCGAATGTGGTTCCTTAACTGTGCGACCTCTTCACTATAATATTGTCATTAGGAAAATTATTTTTTCAATTTGACCAGTGAAATCCTGTACAGGATAAAAAAATGTTTATCAAAATTTTTAGAATAAATAAACAAATTATCTTAAATTTTTATACTAGAAAATCAGTGTAAATTTGTAGAAAAACTTTTGAGTGTGGTCCAAAAATTTTTCTTCAAGAATAAATAATTTACGATTTTCATTTAAAAAAAAGATCTGTCAAACCAAGTATTAAGGTCACAGTTATCAGTTAATTCTGCATTGTGTTAACAACAGCTATTTTTCAAAGTCATTTTTGTGAATTGTGAACTTTTGAATAAGATTCGTATGTTTCAAGAAATAACTATCAGGAACTTTCGATTCAAATCTTAATTTGAGTATAAATTTCGGTATGTATCATTCTACTGAATCGTATTTATAGCATTTTTATTGATTTTCCTATAGTATTATCTCGAGGGAACACCGATACCCATATACCTTTTTCTTTGAATTTTCTTTCTCTCCAGTTTCGAATGCATGTAATGTGAATTTACTATACATCATACTCTCGAAGGGTTTTCGATGAGGCGATCTAAAAGGTTCCCATTTTCCTTTAAATCGTAAAAGCCCTAGAAGAAAGAATCGCTTCATTTCTTATTTATAAAACGCAAAAAACCAACTATTTGTCTTTAAATATGTTCCTTATCGAATCAATCTGATTTTTCTCTTAAAGTAGGTAACTAATACCTTAAGACAAATTTTTCTTCAGAAAACTCAATAGCGCATTAATTATTAATAATTAATTATTTTTATATTCTATGATAATCTTTTAAAGAAGTAATGCCACAATAAATAAATTAAGGCCCGATTTGTGTTTTCAAATTTTTCTTGTAGAAAATTGAGCCATTTCTGATTTGGAAATCAAACCATTGTGCACTATCTGCGTGCAGATTTTATTAAATAATATTACAATGTGATTTAAAAATATTTCTTTTCCGGGAAAAGAAGGCAAAGTATAGTTTCTTGTTTACCTAATATGTATTTAATATTTGCAAGTAATCTTGATTTATCTTATAAACTTTATGATTGGTAACAATATTTTGAATGTCGTGCTTCGGCACAATAAAATTTGCACCTCTGCATGCCCATTAGGTGAAGAAAAGAGTCGACGGAGCATCTTTTAATTTGGAATTTCAAAAAACTGCTTTTCGAGAAAGACACACTCAAAGCTTCAAGTACTTCTGAAGCTTGTCATAGCACTAACGGCAAAGAAACAAGAAAAATGTATATTGAACTCTACCAAAACAGTGTCAAATATTTGACGGTAGAAAAAGTTAAAAAGCGTATTATTCAAATATTTTTTTGCTGTTTAAATATTTTGTAACTTAAAGAATTGGACAAGTGCTAATTATTTTTATTGTAGATATCCTATGATGATCCATTAGCTCAGTCGGTTAGGGCGTTGGGCGTTTAGTAAAAAACTCAATGTGTGAGTGCCTGCTAGAAAATCTTGTTTCTAGTTCAGAGCGAAATGTAATTCGGGAAAGACACAAAAAGTTATTCTGATAAAACCAGGGGGGTGCCTCCACTCTACTTGTCAATGCAAAAAATGTGTCACGAGAGTTGAAAACGGCCGTGCGGCGGCGCTAGTAGTTACTTTGTTCTACAAAGTGTGCAGTGCCATTGGTAAAACGCATAAAAATACAAAATAAATATGAAAAACCCTTTAAAATCATTTTTTCTTTATAATGTAAAGTCAAGTAGTAAATAAGACGTATGCACTTATGTATTATTTTCTTTAATATAGAAAAAAGCAGCATAATTGATATAATTCAAACAAACAAAAAATTGCATGGATATTCAGAACTTATAAATAATAATTAAAGAATGAATAACAATTACACAAATAAATATAAAAACAATGCTAAAAATATATATTACTTTCAAATTATAAAATCTTACAAATTTAAAATAACGACAAGATCTTTAATTGACCAAACATAAAATCCCGAATTTAAAAATATCCGAAACTAAAATTCACCGACTTGTAAAATAAACGAATTATTAACTTCCCACAAATATTTCAATGCTCCAAATTTAGAACTGCTGATCATAGCTAATTGATTATTAATTTATGAGCTATTAATATAATTATGAATAAGACAAACAATTTAATTATTTTAATACCAAATTCAAACATTTTGCTTAAAAATCTTCTAAACTATTTTTAGAAAAGTCTGGAAATCGTTTGTTATGTTTAAAAATCTTTTTTAATTTTCTCTTAAAGTTAATTTTTTTAAGTAAAAAATTATTTAAAATTTGCACACGAATACAAGAAACATTTTTTTAATCTTGTCAGACCTTCTAAACCTTCTAATTTCTAAAAATAATGTAAATTGTTCCTGCATTTTTTAATTATTCTGCAAAATATAAAAAATTGCCTTAAAATCTTTGCGATTCTTCTTTGACTATTTTTGAAATCTTCTAAACTCTTTTTAAATAATATCTTCAAATTAATTTTTCGAAATGCACAATTATTTAAATTTTCCTTAGAAACCTGAAAAAATGTCTTTCATTTTCGTGAAACTTGATAAAATTATAAAAAAATCTTTACAAGTTTTAATTATCCTTGAATCGTTTCAAAACTTTTGAATATCTCTTAAACTTACTCAATTTTTTTCTAATATTATGTAATATGGCAAAATTTTGCTTTAAGATTTTTCACACTTTTTAAAGATTTTAGGAAATAATTCAAAATGTTTATGTTAATTAATGGAAACGTTTCGATAAAAAAACAGAAAAACACTATTAGAAAAATTGACAGTATCATTTTCACAATAATTATATAATTAAACCGTTTTCTTGAAAGATTTTTAAGAGTTTGTAATAGCTCAACATGACAAAAGACATGAAAATATTTGAAGAAAGCTATTTCATTTTATTGCACTTGAAGATAAATCAATTTATTTAAAAATTTATCAGTTTGGTTGAAAGTTTATTTTTTCAACTGAAAAATTTAACCGTTTCACTTTGAGTTAAAAATTTACCTTATTATTGACCTATCAATTAAAATTGAATGAATTTAAGCTTATAAATTTAACAAAATACATAACAAATTTTAATCAAATAGTTCAATTTTCTACCAAGAAGATTAATTTTCTATAAACAAATATTAAGCATTGTGAATGGCTTCAAAAGAATAAAAACATTTTCTTTGGTTTTTAGTTGAAATTTTTTTAGTTGAATAATAAAAATAATTTTTAGTTGAAAGAACATTAGCCTTCTTTGAAGATTTACAGTTTTTAAAGTATTTCATACAAAAATTAAATTTTAAAGCAGATTTAAAACTTGGAGCAGTTGTTTTTATGTATTGTTTTTTTCTTCGTCAAAGAATAGTATTTTAGAATAGTATAGATTTTTTACTGACAGTCAAAACAGCTAGAACAAAGTTACTACTAGCGCCGCCGCATGGCCGTTTTTATCACATGGGTCATTTTCAACGGTCGGTGACAAGAGGCTGGTTAAAACCACGATGACGAATATAGTATCGAAAATATTCGAAAATTATATTTTCAAGGTCGATTCAAAAAAATAATTATCAAGTTGGCAAAGAAGCCATTATTGGTCATTTTTCGATCATGAAAAGGCATAGGGCACTTTTTGATGTTGCCAAATTCACTAAACTTTTAACATGAAAATTGAAAAAAATTAGTGAAATTCATTAAAATAATTCAAATCTATTAATATGTAACGTCATCAAAATCTGTTATCGATAAACGTTTCTTTCAATATATATGTTACCGTTTATACCCAAAATCAGTTAAAAACTAGTTTTAACTATAGTAAGCAGGTCCTTTTGTAAAAATCCAAAGATTTGTTAAATTCCACCTTATTCCTTGTTTTTACTGAAAATATTGATTAAAACTAGATGCATCCCAGCGAAATCGCGGTAAAATTTTAGCCACAACCACGTTTCACGACCATGAGATAGGTGGTTACAGTCTGTAAAGAAATCAATACGACGATCCAGCAAGAGCCTCGTGCACCCTAAGAACACGGAGCGATCCAAGGACTACCGCCTTCTGCATTTTTCCCGCAAGTGTTTTAGCATATTCTTGACACGCAGGGATGCTTTTAGGCCATTAGCAAGTGAAAGCTTGGCACCTCCAAAAGCGCCGATGGTAAGAACGATTAGCTTAACAGAATATTCCGGGTACAATCGTTGCAACTCCCTTCTAAGGTCTCGATACCTCTCTTTCTTTTCATTCTCCTTGGTTATGATGTTTTTGTCAGCTGGTGCCGAAAATTCGATAACGAACAGGGTTCGCTTCTCGAAGTCAAGAAGAACCATGTCAGGCCTCGAGTGAGCAACAAAAACAATTGTCCAGAATATAAAGTTCCAGTATATGCGGCACTTCCCATTCTCGACAATTGACTCAAATTCCCTAGGAGCATTTAGAGGAGCGATATTAAGGTTAATGCCGTAAGAGTGACAGAGATGGTAATAAATCACTCGTAGTGCCGATTTGTGCCTTTGAATGTAGGTGGTTCCCGCGTGAGTTGGACAACTAGATAGTATGTGAGCTAAATGCTCGGGGTGTGCATGGCATGCCCTGCAGCTATCATCAGGAATGTCTTGGCTCGAAATGTGGCGACGGTATGTTAAGGTGAAAATGACACCGTCTTGGCATGCAAAAATGAAAACCTCTGTACCAGACTTCAATCCGGGCAATTTAATGAAAGCAAACGTTAGCTCACAAGACGTTGACTAATCTTTCACATTTCTGTGGAAGATACCGTGCATCCTCTTATCGAGGAGCTGTTCACGAAAGTTTTTCTCTTGTGCTTTCTTAATCCGGGCTTTCAGGAGTGA
>NC_046658.1:82351917-82354712 GCF_010883055.1 Belonocnema kinseyi | reverse complement strand
ATGCACCCAACTATTTGCGGATGAACCTTTAAGATTTCCAAAAGACAGATGATAATTCTATGGGATGTAGAATCGAAAGCTTTCCGATAATCAATCCAGGCCGTCGACGGGTCACGTTGGTAGAATGCTGCATCTTTACAGACACATCTATCGATGAGCAGGTTCTCCCGACATCCAGCTACGCCTTTCTTTGTGCCTCGTCGTTCATACATTTCTTGCCACATAGGTTCAATTGCCCGAACAATCCTATCATTTAGGATATACGGACCAAATGCTGATGGGTTGAAGAAAACTTCTTCCACCAGAAGGTTTTCATACAATATGGTCCCGGTGCGGGATAGTTCTTCATCCCTCTTAATACCTTTTTTACCTCCTCGGTAGTGATGGGTGGGCATTCTTTATCAGGTGTTATGAGGGCAACACATAACTCCTTGAAGCTATTTATATTTTCTAAGTCTTCGTCCAGTCTATTCTGCACTTCGTAGACTTCTCTCCAAAATACTTCGACCTCTTTTGGTTTGGGTGGGTGTTCGACAGTAACCGGAGGGTCTTGGAAGAGTCGAGATGGGTCAGAGAGAAACTATTGATTTTCTCTGACCCACCCCTCCTTCCGCTCTAGACTTCTCTTAGCGTCAGATAGTATCCGTATTCTCTCAACAATATGCTGCCTGATGGGCAGCAGCTTTGACTTGTTAAGTGTGTGATAACAGGTCCGGAGTTTGCGCGCGAACTTTCGAAACTTGGCGGTAAAATTCCTGCCAGATGTGATGTAGTCAATCACACACTGAATTCGGGACGCGTACTGTCTTGCCCAGCCTATCTTTATGGCAATTTGATGCGTTCTTCTTAATAATTTGCTTGTAGATAATCAGAAAGGGTTAAAGGAATATAGTTCGTTTAATACTTTTGTTCAACCATTTTTGGGTCAAATTTCTAAAACTATTGAACTGATGTTAAAAAAATTTTAAATTCATACTATTTTCCGCATTCCATTTAAAATGGATTCGGTGATAAATTTTTGCAAGGATCCCTTGGATAATTTTGAAAAGGGTGGTGTTGTCTATAAGATTACTTGCAGGATCTGTGGAATGAATTACGTGGGACAGACTGGCAGACTTCTTAATACTAGGATACAGGAGCACAAAAGTGATGTTCGTTTGGCACGCTGTTATAAAAGTGTTCTTGTCAGGCATACAAAGGCATTTCTTGATGTTGACCATGAGTTTGATTGGGATAATGTTCAAATTTTGCATAGTGAAAGTAATGAGAGAAGGAGGGAGTTCATGGAAATGCTTAATATTAAAAAAACAAAAAAAGTTATCTATTAATTTAAAAACCGATTTGGATGGGTTTAACAAAAGTTATGCTAATATGAATAATTACATATAACGTAGCTGTTTCATGAATTCTATTTTTCTTTTACTTTCTCTATTTCTGATGTAATTGTGACAGATATTTATATTGTGCTTACAACAGATTGGCCTACTGACCCTCATTCGGTTCTCAGGTATCAAAGAGAGAGCACCTGTTCGTGGGTGCTGTCAATTTCTACCACTTGAAATGTTCTTGCCTTGATAAGGGTACTGTACGAGTACCGAAACGTTGGTAATGCAAATTTATTTATTTATATTTTTTATTTTTATTTTATTGTAATTTGATGGTCATAAAAATAAAATAGACGAAAGAAAGAAAAAGAGAAGGAAGGGGATGTGGTTGGCTGCCTTCTCATTTTTCTTTCCTCTTTTTTATTTTTTTCTGAAAATTTTATTTTATTTTTTTTTTTGGGTTTTTTTTTTAGATTACAATAGGGTTTTTTTGGTTTTCGTTTATTCGTTGTGGTCCAAATTTGGTCGTTGGATTCTTGTTTTGTATAACAGGATTTTGTATCATTCGTCTTTTGGTCTTATGATCAACCGTTGGTTTTGTTTTACAGTTCGCATCGGCCAAAGCTCTCGCTGCATTATACACACAATAATTGATAGCCCAGAGGTCAGATTCTCGGGAAAAATGTTCACGAAGCTCGTCATCCATTTCAGCCAGATCTTTAGGCTTGAGAGAAACCTTGGTTTTGATGTTTCTCCGGGTCGTAAAGCATCGCTCTTCCTCTATTGGATGGCTGTCCGCGGATGGTCTTAGTATCGCATTTCTTTCTCTATTGACGGCTTGTTCTATCTGTGGTAGAGTATTCGTTCCGCTTACATAGCCCCTTTTTCGGAGTCGTTCAGCATGGTTTCGCAGACGTTACTGCGAAAAGTGCGATAGCTCCGGGTGTTTCTCGCACCACAGATCATGCAACCGTGCCATGTAACCCCGTTCAGGGCCACACTCGCATCGTAGCACTTTATCAAGTCGTGATTCAGTCGTTCCGTCCAACAAAAGGTCGCGAAATCCCGCCGATCCATCGCATTGAATCCATTCTCATTGGTTCCCACAGCTCTAGATTGGTCGGCATTTTTGTCCGACCCATTGTTGGGAGCCCTGCGCGTTCTGTTGTTTTGAACTGCATTTACTACAACTATGTTTGATGTTGTCATTTTTGTTCCCACGAAAAGCTAGGGAAAGGGGTTCGTCCATCCTTGTAGAGCCCCGCATGCAAGGATAAGGCTACGTACTCTGAGAGGTCGTCCGGTATCCCAGAGTCACCTTTCTAGACACCTCACCCAGGTGCCATTCAGTTTTCAGCACGGTTTTCACACCTCCCCTTGGGGGTTAATTCCTTCGGGACCACCCCTGGACAATTGTCCGCGATTGCTTATTTATTTTTGTAACTATATTCAGCAGAAACCCTTGGTACA
>NC_046658.1:82342947-82351817 GCF_010883055.1 Belonocnema kinseyi | reverse complement strand
GTGTGTCCAAAAAATAAGCTGACTTTACGGTTTTCTCAAAAAATTATGTTGTCCCCTTCAAAGTGACTTCCCTCAGATATAATATACTTATGCCAACGCTTTTTTCAATCATCGAAGCACTTCTGATAACCATTTTGTGGTATAGCCTTGAGTTCTTTCAGCGATGCAGTTTTTATTTCCTCAATCGTTGAAAATCGATGTCCTTTCATGGGTCTCTTCAGTTTTGGTAAAAGAAAAGAGTCACTGGGTGCCAAATCTGGTGAATATCATTATTGACTCCATTCAACATCTCCTAAGCGATCGTTATGCGATGGATCTTTTGATCAAAATTAAGCAGTTTTGGAACAAATTTCGCTGACACACGTCTCATGCCCAAAACGTCCGAAAAGATAGCATGGCATGAGCCAACCGATATGCCAACATCTTCAGCAACTTCTCTGATGGTAATTCGGCGATTTTTCAATACCATTTCTTCCACTGCTAGAACGTTTTAATCTGTTGTTGACGTGCTGGGACGTCTAGGGCGAGGTTCGTCTTCGACATCCTCTCGGCCTTCTGGGAACAGCTTGTACCACTTATACACATTTTTCTTACTCAGAGTAGACTCATCGTATGCAACTGTCAACATTTCAAGAGTTTTAGAGCACTGGATTTTATTTTTCACGCAAAATTTAATGCAAACTCTTTGCTCCATTTTTTTCGAAAGAAGAAAATCACCGAGCACACCGAACCCTTCTAACCTTTTACGCCTCTGCCAGAAAAACAACATGAGCTATATAGTCAGAACTGTGAACATATGATCGTTTTTTTGAAATTGATTATGTTCTGTGTTTTTCAGAAAAATACAAATTGAAGATACAGATTGAAGAAAATCCTAAGATATTTTGATTATTAATCATTTTCTTATTCATCTCACAATACATGTCATTCTTCCTTTCACTTTTTCATTGATCGCATCAATTCATAAAATTATTTAGAAACATGATATTCAAAATGCTAATGTACAGGAAGTATCACATAAATGTGCATTCTAAAATAGAATTGAATCTAATCAAATTAGACACATTCAACACTGCAAAAGTATGTGTAATATGAAAATCTTTTAAGGTAAGTTTGAGTTTAAAGATGTAACAATTTTTGTCGATTAGTTCATATTGCTGTTACTTTCCGTCATTTGATATACAAAAAATTTTAGTATTACAGAATTTAGGTTTTCCTCTATTCTGTAATGTACATAAATGTGTCGGGTACCTTGATTCAAATTTTAAAATTATCATTTTTGTTTCAACACATTTGTTATGTTTTCGAGATAAGAATTATTTTTCTTCGAATGTAACAATAATTTAAGTGTAATTTTGTAAAATGAACAAGCATTCTATACCTCTGGTGTATCAAGTTTGTTGCAACTCAAAATAATACTGAAGCAACGTACTGTTAAGGATCCGCGTTTTTCTGTATGAAGAGGCTCTAATATCAAAACATGTGGGCGTGTGCATGAGTAGCCTCTGATTTCTAATAAGATCAATCGGGAATTTTTCGATTTGGAACTTAAAAAATCGTTTTGTCGCAAAGCCCCTTAAATCCAAAAATATTTATTTTAACCTCGAAGTCGGAAAATACGAATACCTCCTAAATTAGAACAAACCGTGAAAGACTTTTTTCATGTAGACGCTCACATATATGCATAATGTATATAGATCGAAATAAAATTGAGAAGAACTTTAGTTAGTTTCACAGTGTCATGAATCCTTGTCTACTTGACCAATATCTTACTTTCTTTAGGACCTCGAACACTCTTGCACCTATCTGGTCATTCAATTTCTCCATTATTTTCTTCGCCCACTCGTTTATCATTCTGTCGATGCATCTATCCTTTTTGGCTTAGAAGACTATCGTCCGGTACAAGCCTTGCAGGTTTTTTTATTATTTTATCAGAGCCTGTGGCAGCAATCGCGTTCAGTCACGGTGAACAAGAAATTCGGTCCTGCTATCAGATTAGAGTCATTTTTTATCGTAACGAGGCGAGCAGTATAAAACTGAAATAATTAGACTAAAAAGGTTGTCCCGCAAGAACTTACAATGACAGTTTAAAAGAAGAAAAAACAAAAAATGAATGCATAAAATATAATAGTCTTCATTTTTATATGCTAAAACATCTATGCAACATTAAAAAATCTTTTCGTTAAGCATTTCGACCTTTCTTAAACTCTCCCTTCTTTTCTACCTCCTTCTTAACTCTAATAAACCTTTTTCCTTCACAAAAAACACCCTCATTTCTAAGCCATTCAACCTTCTTATCCTATATTCTTGATTACTTAGAATTTTCTTTTCCCTTTCTATCCCCTTAATTCCTACGAACTCTTACCTTTCCGCCTTTAATAACCTTCACCTCATATATCCCACAACATCACTTTATCTCATCCACCCTCTTTCTCTATGCTTCACACATAGCATCCTCCCACCCTCCACAACATACATCTCCCCCCTCGTGTTATCTCTTTCCTCTATTTTTTTTATAAAAACTGAAAATCCTTCAAACTTTGGCATTCTCTTTTCTCTACTAATCAATTTAATTCCTGCCCTCTATAGCCTTGCCACGTTTACTTGCATTGAGCTCATATACTTCACAACCGCACCTTATCTTTTCCCTCCGTTCTTCTCCACATGGAAAAATTCCCCGGAAAGTTCTCCACGAAAATTCTACGGAAATTCCAGCTGTAAATTCTATGGAAACTCCGGTTGGCAATTCTGTTGAATTTCCGCAGAAATTCTACTAACTTGCCATCTGCAATTCACAGCCTGGAATGGACTCTGGAAGTTCATATAAAATTTTTCTATCAGTAACAATACCCCAGGTCGACTCCGGTAGGCCACGACCATCGTCCCAAAAAATTTAGTCTGCACCAAGGGCAAAAAATATTTCTTCGTCGAGGAAGTTGAGTTCTAAAGGAACCTTAGCGGCAACGAACTACTTTTTTCCACGACTCGTCATGATACAATAACCTCCAAGTGCACCAGATGTAAAAAATACATCTCCCCCGAGAAAGTTGAGTTCTAAATGAACTTTGTAGGCAAACAGCCAATTTTGGTAATGACTCGTCCTTAGACAATAACCTCCAAGTGCATCATGTGTAAAAAAGACATCTCCTCCGAGGAAGTTGAGTTCTAAATGAACCCTGGAGGCAACCAGACAAATTTTTTCATGGTCCGTCACTATAAAATAACATCCAAGTGCACCAGGTATAAAAAATACATCTCCCCCGGTGAAGTTGACTTCTAAATGAACCTTGGAGGCAAACAACCAATTTTTGTCATTTTAGTCAAATTCCTCGAGGAAGATGTATTTTATACACCTGGTGCACATGGAGGTTTTTGTATAGTGACAGATCATGAAAAAATTTGGTTGGTGTCCTCCAAGGTTCACTTAGAATTCAACTTCCTTGAAGGAAATCTATTTTTTACACCTGGTGCACGTGGAGGTTATAGTATAGTAACGGAGTATAAAAAAATTTGGTAGGTTGCCTCCAAGGTACATTAAGTACTCCACTTTCTCGAAGGAGATGTATTTTTAATACCTAGTGCACTTGGCGGTTATTGCCTATGATGACGAGTTAAGAAAAAAATTGGTTGTTTGTCTCCAAGGCTGATTCACAATTCAACTTCCTCGAGGGAGGTTTATTTTTTACCAAATGGTGAAAGAAAGATATTAAAAACCTTTAAGCCAGTTTTATTTTGAAGAAGCTTGACGAAATACTTTCATTTTTGTACAGAACATCGCTATCAATGTTCTGCTCTAAGAGCCTGCAAAGATCTGAGTTTTTCAAGAAAATTTTATTTACTTCTCGTTCAGGCACACAGTGGATAGAAAAATTGTATAGGAACTTCCAGAGTTCATTACTGGCTGTGAATTGCAGACGGAAAGTTAGTAGAATCTCTACGGAAATTCAACGGAATTTCCAACCGGAATCTCCGTAGAATCTTGCCACGTGGGTCTTCTATCATTCACACATCTCATCAATCCACTCTTCATAACATAACCCTGCTTCCTCAAGTCATTCCTTGCCCTCCTTTCCTCTCACCAAAATCCTTCTAGCACAGATTTCTCTATATCCGCCCCTTATTCTTTATCTTTCTTACTAACTTCAATCTTTCCTTGTCTTCTAATACCTTAACAATGAACGTTTTCATCCCCTCTTCCATAAATCCTCTATTGCCATCTCTATCTCTTTCGCGTCCCCGCCCCTTGAAACCCTTAACCCTCATTGCTAATATACCCCTTTCTAGGAAAATTGCTCTTAGCCTAATTTGTTGTAATTCAGCATTGTCATGAAATTACTCTTCGAGCGATTGATTTTTTTAAAGTAGACTGTAGCCAAATGTATGACTGTCCTAAAAACTGTACTAATGAAGTAATATTGAAATGATTCGGAACTCGGAAATATAATTTTAGAGTAAAAAAAGGTACATATATTTGATCGATTCACAAAAAATGTGTGCTTTTGGTTTTTTACAATTATTCAGCAATTTTAAGAGAATTCTAAGAAAACTACGGAATTTTTTTTAAAAGGAGTATCGGAAGCAGTTTTAGTAAAATTTTGTTTCTTTAACTTCTCGTAAGTTTAAACAGAGACGTTCAAGAAAAAAATTGTGTTTGGTGAAAAACTTTACAAAGAAAGTATTTGGTAGTCCCCTGATACTTGAATTTGCAGCAGCTACTCCTTAATTACAAAACAAATCCCGTTACATGTTCCTCACTATTTTGATCTCATTCATCATTTTCTATTGATTATTCTTTTGTTCTATCTTGAATATATTTGAATTTTGCACGCAGTTACTTTACTTAAGGAGGTACCATCGCTACTGTCAAGATCAGTCGACTACGCAGTCATAACACCTACACTCGTATGACTTATTACGTTGAAACCTGGCAATCACGTCGCCGGCGACATAAATCAACGGCTGACTTGATCGCGCCTCGCTATGTTGCGAGATTGCGATAGTCAACGTTCAGAAGCGCAAGTTACGTGATTAATTTTTTTTCATGTATATATAGGGTCCAGATGTCTAATATTATTTTTGCACCTCAATTTTGAAATACTTGTTTTCATTTGAAAAATGATCAATGATATCCCTATGGTGGTTACTTAGATATTAATTAGTAAAGAGCTCAAAAACGCAATATCTCATGAGATGCAATGTTAAATATGATGAAATTAAAAACGTTAATAACTTATTTATAAAGTACCCTAGGCTTCTGAGATTTTAACTGAGTACTTGTGGTGATCATATTTAGATATCGTGAAAGTTTAGTTGAAATGGTAATGAAAATTCTTTTTTAATATTAAATATAAATGAAAAAAAAAATAAATTTTAATATTATTATTATTAGAACTCAGTTAATGTTTTTGATATTTCATTATTCCTACTGTCGAGTTAAGTTAAAACTTTAAACGAAAAGTTACCATGTATAAATCACAAAAATTGACAATGTAGCACAAGATGGTATAAGATTTATATAGTATTTAAGAATTTATTGTTGCAGTGTTAAATAATAAAGTATGATTGAAAAAAATCATAAATTTATTTCCCCGTTTCAAAATTTTTTCATTTTTATCGTTTTGTAGCCCTGTCCAGAGGAGAAGAAGTGGGGAGATTAGAAATAGGAGAAGTGAGGGGTGGCCAGTAAGAGAAATACTAAAGAGGGGAAGTAGGCTAAAGGAGAGGAAAAGTATGAGAGGAGAAGTTTTGAGTGACTTTATTCATATATTAATAAGCTACAAAGGCCTTGTTTCTAAGCACATGTTGCCTACTTTAACTATTTTTTGAAAGAATTTATAGAGCAGGAGTTTCGATATAGAATGAAATAATAAAATCTTTAATCCTAAATACCTATACTAGTTCAGAAAACACTGCATTAAAAAACTGCTTGGTTAATGAGTAAAATAATTATCACTTTATTTTTACTATAAAACTGTATAAATCCAAGTGCCAAATTATTCTGACACATTAAGCTGGTAATCTCTGCATGTTTTGAAATTAAATCGGCCACTTGCAAATTAAGAACTTCATTATTTAGTTTTTTTAGAAATTTTTCTACTTCAAAAATGAAGAAAAATGGATATTGAAGTAGGTACAAACCTTGACTTCAGTTTACGTCCGATCTCTAAAGAACCTAACAAATATTGATGTCGCGCAGGTGTTATTTATGGCATCAATAAATGACTGAATTCCTGATTAGCTTGCCACAGAAGCGCTGATCTATATCATGCTTGTGGAAGTGAAACTTTTCATCGGATTTTCATCGAATACTCTGGCAGTTTGTCGTTAAAAGTTTCATCTCGTCGATTTGTTAAGAGTTCGTCGAAAAGTTGAACCGTATGAAAGTGGCTGCGTTGACTTACAGTATGCTCAACACGCCATCACTTTTGCTCATTCGAGATGATTTTATGCGCTTTTGTATTATGCGATTTCTTCACTCTTGGAAAACGAAAAGAAACACAGATTTTTCTGTAATGAATCTTTTTTAAAGTATTCATCAGAAAATTGTAAAAGTATGTAAAGAAGGATATACAAATTTGACTATTGAACACGATAAAGGAGATATTCAGAAAATTGTTGAAAAAGAAAAAACCAAAAAGAGCGTCGTCTAACACTGTCGGATACACAGGATTCCTCGTCAGAAGAATTGATTAAAAGGTTATAATTAAATTTTACAAGTGTAAGATTAGTGAGATAACTAAAAAGTCAAAAGTGTACAAAAAGTAAAATAAAATTTTAAAGAATAATCGGCCAATCAAGATAAAATCTACAAATTATATAAGTGATTGATAAGAAGGTAGAACGATAAGAAAAATCTATCACCTAACCCACAACACCGAAGGGAAAAAAACCAAACTTTAAATTAGAAAATAAACTAAAAAACTTTATTCAAGATGGTAAAAATCAGAATATTAGGATTGAAATATATTTTTGTAATTATAACAAAATCTATAAAAAATAATATTGAATTCTATTAGAGTTTACTTACGCTCTGGGTCAGTGTCCTATAAGCCAAACATCAAGTACAACAATAAGAATACATTTAATATGTACAGTGAAATTAAATTACAGTATAGTAGAGAACAACTAGAACTGGCAAGTAAACTAATAAGCCTGTTATAATAATAACAAGGTTGATATAGTAATATCAAAAAGACTTTATTTGGACCAAAAAAAAATACAAATTATGATTTTTAATCTATCTTGATAATCGGCGGACCTTATATCAGTAAAATTCATTCTTTAATTCAATGAAAATACGTATCTAATAGATTTGGAATGTAATAAAAAGTGTTTTTTTAAGAAGATTTTTTAAAATGTTCCATTGATCTCATTTCTGGCTAATAAATTACTTTTGAAACTAGACCAATTGTGAAGATCCTTTACAGGATAATATTTTTAAATAGTTTATTTGAATAAAACTTAAAAATACAAAATCTTATACAGGGTGATTTTTTTAAGCTTGAAACTTTCAAACATCTCCAAAAATAGGCACTCTATAAAAAAATGTTTCAAATAAAAATTTAATCACTCTAAGGAGTTCATACACTGATGTTAAAATAAGTTCCCCCACACCGCTCCCTGGTGGTGGGGGTGGGGTAAACTCAAATTCTTGAATAGGAACCCCTATTTTTTATTGCATATTCGGTATCTTTAAATAAAAATGCGTATGATTTATCTAGAACATTTTTCTCGTTTCGAGTTAGATAGGGCTATAATCGACGAAATTGATTGATTGAACGTCAGAGAAGTATCTTCTGTACAATTGATTTGACGATGATGAAACAGAAAGCATTTTTGAACACTTTATTGACAAGGCGAATTTTCTTAAAACAAATAAAATGCAATACCCTTGCATTTTATTTATTTTAAGGAAATTCGCCTTGTCATTAAAGTATTCAAAAATGCTTTCTGTTTCATCATCGTCAAATCAATTGTACAGAAGATACTTCTCTGACGTCCAATCAATCAACTTCTTTACGAATTCTTTCGATTGAAGTTCTTCTAAAAAATTATGTACTATCAATTTTATTGTACCTAAATTTAGTTCGATATTATTTATTTTAGAAATTTATATATATAATTTAATTTTAGAAAATATTTGTTTATTAATATTTTTGGTGAGATCATGCAAAAATGCTGATACTCAATAGTCGCTAAAAGCTTTAATTCCTTCTGGTTCTTGAACACTTTTGGTTTTATAGAGGGCACAAGCTTTTCTAAGTTAAAAAAATGTATGTAACACGCTTAAGGACAAGCTGAAGATCAAT
Source organism: Belonocnema kinseyi (assembly GCF_010883055.1). Taxonomy (NCBI): domain Eukaryota; kingdom Metazoa; phylum Arthropoda; class Insecta; order Hymenoptera; family Cynipidae; genus Belonocnema; species Belonocnema kinseyi. The sequence goes on along the minus strand of NC_046658.1, from coordinate 82,343,508 downwards.
GAAATATATTATAAACAAGATAGGCTCTAAAACAAATTCCTGAGGGACTCCAGAAGTAACCGGAAGCCAATTTAGTTACAATACTTGTGTCAGGATCGAGCACCTATTGTTGCTTGTGAAAAAATAAGCAGGTAACAGTATAGATTTTTCTTCACACGGAAACAATTCTTGAAGTACGTTTATTTATTTTGATTAAACTCTTCTCGTAGATCAGTAATTTTGACCAAGCTTCTAAGTTCAAGAATTTATTATTTTAAAAATAATGTGTATGCTTTATTATTTTTAATACAATGGACTGTTTCCATCTGTTATAGAGGCAATAAATATCCCGCAATTCACTATCATTTGGAAATCAAGTTTGTAATTTACCTCGCATTTATTGATACGAGGGTAGTTCAATAAGTCCTTAGAGTGACCAACAGATGGCGCGCGAATCGCTCCAAATCATCTGTTTTCAGCCAGCACCACTCCCGACTAGATATATGGTGCAGTCGCAGTCCACATCTTCTGAGTTTACGTGTTTTTATAACCAATTGAAAAAAAAAAATTGTTCGTTAAGAA
>NC_046658.1:82339339-82342847 GCF_010883055.1 Belonocnema kinseyi | reverse complement strand
TTCCGAAAACGCATTTTTCTGAAGGATTGAAAAAACTTGAAAAGCGATTGACCAAGTGTATAGAGCTCCAAGGAGATTATGTTGAAAAATAAAAAAAAAATTGTTTTTATACTTCAATCTAAGGACTTCTTGAACTACCCTCGTATCTGAATTTAAGAGTCATCGACAATTAAAATACCTGTAAATTATGATCACCCAGACACAATATCTAATTAATATCAACATTGGCCTGCATTTTAAGTGAAAACTTTTTAAAAAATATTTAGGTCTACTGAAGTCAGAAATAATAAAAACAGTAATCATCCGCGATGTAATGTCACAAGTATATAATTGGTGATTTTCAACAGAGCAGTCTGGGTGTTGTAGCCGTCCCTAAGTATCATTTAGTTTTGATGCAACAGATTGCTGGGTTCAAGTTATTCAGTCAATTGTTCAGAAATGATGGTCTTAGAAACCTTCAAAGATTCTCATAAAAGAGAGACGCGCCTATAATCATTTCGAGTAATCGAGGTCTTAACTTCAGATATTGGCCAGATGATCGATTTGTTCCGTAGGGCAGGAAATGAACAGGAAGTTATGGTATAATTGATAATGTTAACTAAGTCGGGAAGAATGATCACCATACTGATGGGGATATCATCAACGCCCCTGGAATTGCTGTGGAAGTACTCAGTAGATATCAACATCCAATAAAGAAACAAGAGACAATAAGAAATCCATTTCAGATGCATTTGCTGATGCAAAAGAATGGGGCATAAGGGAAGAGGAGGATACATTTAAGGTATTGATCTTAAGGCATTGAATTATTCCACAGAACTATGCGAAGAAACTTAATTCTTTTCAGGGTTGATCAGAACCAATCTACGGAAAAGCATCAGAAGTACCGTAAAAAAATTATAGAAAAATTTTCCGAATGGCTTTCTATGATTTATTAATATAATCTAAAAAAGTATTTTGTTAAGACATTTAACAAGTTTTTTTAAAAAGACTATTACAGAAGAATCTCGTTTTGATACGATTTTCTCTCAAGGAAGAACTTCAATATCGTCATGTAGCGCTGAATTACAACAGCTTGTTAAACAAAGTTATTGTTGTTTTTTTATTTTTAATATTGGATAATCCAACTTTAAAGGATTTTTATACCGAAAATTGTTTCACACCTTAGAAATTAAACTGCGAATTTCAAAACCAAATTATTTTCAATTAAAAAAGCATGGCTTTTTGAGCTTTATGTGTTTAAAATTCTAAAAAGTGACACTTTATTTTACTGTGACATCCGATATTTTCATCAGCGTTTCGAAAAACAGGAATATCTGAATACAAGGTATCAAAGCGTAGGACGTGCTTTTTACAAAGGATCATTCTCGTTTTGTTTAGTTTCCTTTGTTGTGAATATTACAGCTGACCATGGAAAATCGGTGATGTCGTTGAAAAAAGAGTTGTTGTGTGCGGCCTATGCCACTCCCGTCACCGACGTATTGCGAACTAGGGCGGAGCCACATCAGTGAATCGATATCTGTTCACTTTTACTGAATTTTATTCACCGGAACAATTACAATCTGTCCAGTTTCATGTGCTACATACACTGATAACTGTATTTGATAACGCGACGAATTATCACCAGCGTCGATTTCACACCTCTACCTTTATCTTCTCGATGTATGTTGGATGCTCTCATAATTTTATTCAAGCATTCGTTTATCAAAGAAATTTTTCACTCAATATTTTTAAACATTGCGAGATGTGCGGTGGGAAAATTATGATAATATCATCTTAGGCTTTTTACAGAATATTTTGGATATGCAAATCGTATTCTTATAAAACTCAAATATACTACAATTATTATAGGAATTTATTACAAAGTATAATAGCTATTTCCAAAATCGCTTTATATACACGGAACAAAGTAATTGAAAGTTTATCACCTTAAAGGACCCCGCACAATTTACATTAAAATCTGGCCCCGGTCAAATTGGCTGAAATTGCTACATAATCTAATTCAAAGCCTCTTGATCAAAAAATCCAAATGAGTACTATTCCAAAAAATCGAAAGTTTTCGAGATAGGTGGGGCTGTACGCGAAAAATATGACCACAAGCGAATCTAATGTCCCACTTGAAACTCGAATATGAGGTGCAGATTTTTCAGAAACAAATGATAATGCGAAGGAGCGTTTTATGACTAATAACATGTCTTGCCATTGTTGGTTGGAATGATTTATAGTCTTGTCTTAACTGACTGGACTAATAACGTGTCCTGCCTTTGTCAGTTGGACTGACCTATAGTCTTTTCTTCATTATGTGTACTACAAAATATCTTTGGTAGCCCAGAATGTCTTTTTCATTGATTATTTTCAAAAATATTCACACTGCCACGGCAGTCCCATTACATTGCCTTTAGTAGCTGGACTGGCTTTACCCCATTACAATTTTTTGATCAGGAGGCTTTGAACTATATTATATTACAATTTCAGCCAATTTGACCGGTGCCGGATTTTAATGTAAATTGTGAGGGGTCCTTTATTGTTTAAAATTCAGAGCAATAATGATAAATTATACTGAATTCAATCGCAACTAAGTCAGTGGATATTTGTTTAAGAAGTAAACATTTAAAGATGTATTTTTAAACTGTGCTACTGCTGAGTTTTGTTACAAATTCGTCGGGTGTACTACGTCGTACTAGTATACGTTGTACATATTAGGGTTATTGAATATACTCGATTCATAAAAAATTAAGATTAAACATTGTTTTAGATGTTCTGTACACATTCTAAACACTGCCATGTATTTATAAATACTAGCAATACAAAATTCGTATACGAAGACATAGTATCACACTCTTCTAATAGCTGCATCATTTTTCCATGGAATAAGTTATTTTATTTTTTATTTTTCCTTAAAAATGTAATTATTTTTAATCTCAGAACTACCTTAAAACATCTAGAATTTCGATAGCCACGTAGACGTTATATGCACAATTTTGCATTAGAATATATTCCCATTTGAACAAAATATTAATAAAGATAAAAAATGTTTGATGCACTTAAAAATTCTAAGCTTTTTTTATAAAAGCCCCATAACTAGGATGAAATAATTTTGTCGAATTTCAAAAATCCCGAATGTGAAAAATTTACGGAAAGTAATTAAAGAAACAAAAATTTTATAAAAAACTAAACCCCTCGAAACAAAATAAATCAACCCAAAATTTGTATTCAAATAGTATAGTTTATTATTATTTGACACCCAAATTTTTAAATTCCTGGTACCATTAAGTTTTCGAAAATATTAAATTCTCGAAATCAGTAAAATTCTGAACACAGTAAATTTACGAATTTTGAAATTTTCGAAAAAAAACTGAATAATGTACTTGAGAATAAAAACCTTAAATAGAATAATTTAAAAATTAAAATTAAAATTATTTCTTGAAGAAAAGATCCTACTCCATCTTCACTCCATTGGGAATCGAACCACAAAACTTCTGATTTCCGGTCAGGTGCTTTTCCAATTAAG
>NC_046658.1:82326828-82339239 GCF_010883055.1 Belonocnema kinseyi | reverse complement strand
TACTCCATCTTCACTCCATTGGGAATCGAACCACAAAACTTCTGATTTCCGGTCAGGTGCTTTTCCAATTAAGCTATTAGAGGGATCAGAATAAGAACTCTTGATTCAAAAACATAACGCTAATTTTTAGCTAGGTGTTAATGGTTTCATGGTTTGGAGGGTTGATCTACTGTCGGTAAGGTACAATCTCTTGTGATATAGCAGATAAATTTAAAAATCTGAAAAAAATTTAAAAATTCGCAATTTACTATTATCCGGGATTTAAAATGTCGGCTGTTTACTATTTTTCGAAATCTCGTTTCGGTATTTTTCACATTGAGGATTGTACAAATTTCGTCAAAATTATTATTAAGTATTGAATATAAAATATTGAATTATTAAATATTAAAAATTATGTGCTCAATCGAATCCATAAAATTTTATAATAGAGATAGAAAGCATTCTCAAAATCCAGAATTTATATTCGGGTTTAAGAGTGAACAATAATTAATTTAAAAAGGTCTCTATTAGTAATACAAAATAGCACCGATACTATTCCCAATTCCAAGAAAAAGATCATTCTATTTACAAATTTATTTTTAAATTTTGTATGCATATTTATTTTCTGTATAATATTACGACTTATATTTATAAAAATACTTTACATTTTAGTATTAAGCTTCGAGTTTTAATAACATTCTGCTACGCATGTTTTTATAATTGTATGTGCCTGACTAGGAATTGGAATTTTCAAATCATCCTACGTCTGGAACAGCGTAAAAAAGATTGGTTTGAGAATGATCATGTCACATGAAATTATTTAAATAAATAAGTCAGGATCGTTTTAATAACAATATTTTTCTACACCTAAAAATTACCCCGGAGATTAATTGAAACACCGTCTCATCAAAATATACATTTGTTTAAATTGCGCTTTCACTTTCAAGTGAGGTATTTTTAAACCATTTTTATCGTCAACATTGAACAGCTTAGAAAATAAGCGCAGAAATATTGTCCTGTGAACTCCTTACCTAAAGTAATGAATTGTTTGAATAGATGTACGTGTGTACCACTTTCCAACAGAAGAAAAACAAACAAGAATCATGTACATAGTATGCTTTGTCCATAAAAGAAGAGCGTCAACCCCGAGGGCGCGAGTGTATCATTTTCAACCCTTGTCAACCCTATGCTCATATTACTTCCTGTTACTTTACGTTACTTCATGTTATATCGTACATTCGTTGGCCTTCTGGTATCCGAAGTTTCGGTGACCTGTTCAGAAGTATCTTGATTATAGAGGGTTTCTTCCGGGGTGTTGTATTTCCCCAAGGCCATGTCTATGAGGGAGAAAGTGCATCCGGGGAACATTGCCACGCAATCTTGACCCATGTGACCAGCATTATGAGCATTCGTGTACATGTGGTGTTCTTCTGGTTCAAAAGAGAACAGCTTTCTCAGCGGCATCCTGCAATTTCAGACTTCTTAGTTTCTACGTTGGAATCGAAGAGTTCCAAGAATTTCTAGTGACTGTTTAAAAAAAATCGACAATACGTCTCCAGTAATTAGGGACTGGTATGAGGGAAGAGTTGGCTAAGGTAGTAATTCGGGGCAGCGGGGATATTAAGGCGCTTCCTGAGACTTGATTTTTAGTCTTCCCGATATTTAGTACACCATGGGTACAGTCACGGTAGCGGTTTACTCCTTCCCAAGCATATAAAAACTTAGGACTAAGCGAACAGAACATGATAAATCCATTCTAGATAATTCCTTAATAATCAGGCAATTGCCGTATCTCAAGACACTAGAGATAGAAGAAAGGTTAAAATATGTAGTATCAACTAGAGGATACCATCTAACTCAGTACTCAATATTACGATTATGGAACCTATAAAGCTTGGATTCATGCAATTTTCAATGCATATGGAACAATTAGGCACGAAATAAACGAATTTTAATTCACATATTTGAAAGGTTCTCGAGTAAAAATGCTTCGACTTGAGTTCGACTTGGTTATGTCTTGAGTTTGTCTCCAGGACATCGATGTCTGACTGCGTCTCAAAACGGAGTCGAGACATAGGCCTTCGTCTTACTTTTATGGCCACGACAGGTAAAACGGCCTTTAGCTGTCTTAAGTCGAGCCTTGTCTTGGCTAGAAGGACGTTTACTTGACTTAATACGAGCCTTGTCTTGGCTGAGATTTTCGAACCTTTTTTGGCTCATAAATGAGATTAAAATTGATAAATGAAAAATTTGTAATTATTAAATTAGTTATTTTCAGTTTAAAAATTCAGAATCGTGGGTCTGAACGAGTATAAACCTTAAAAATTTTCTTCAAAAAAATAAAAATTGTAACTTTCTAGAAGGATCTCCTAAGCTGTTAGAAATATGTAAAAACAAACAACATTTTCGGTATTACCGTCAAACAAGTATAATACAAATAAAAATCCGTAAATAAGTTGATTTAATATGTATATTGTATAAAAATATACAAGATTGTTTAAGCATTAACAAAGATTAGCTTTTATGATTGTTAGAAATAACCTTTTTTTATGGCAGGTATACGCTCGAAGGTATAAACCGCACATGTTGAAGTCATAAAACTACGACTCAAGAGATGAATTTATGTCTTCATGGCATAAAACTTGTTTTCAAGACATAAATTGAAGTCTGGATCCGTCTCAAAACTGAGACATGCTTAAGTCGACCTTTTCGACTTCAGCATGTCTTGATTGGGGGCAATTCCAGTCGAACTCAAGTCGAAGCATTTTTATTCGGGTTGGAACATTTTAAAAGCGAGATTTAAATAAGATTAAATGTTTTTGTAAACCAATGGTCAACAATCATATTCCTAATGCTAAAACCATGTGTCACTCATTTTTTTCAAAAAATGTATTTATAATGCTTTGTCTACTTACTTCTCAAATAACGCCCGTTTATGTTGATTTCTATAATTATTTAGTTTTTTTCACATGAAATCTCATTTTGTTTAAAAAAAAAGTGCAATAATAAAATTTCTGTTTTAAAATACGTGTCAAAAGATTTATTATGAAAAAACTGTTTTGGCGAAAACCGGTAGAAAAGTCTTCTGCAGAAATAAAGTACGTATATTTTGAACGACTTGAAGAATGGTGAAGGGTGCCCCATGAAAATTTAATTTTAGAAATTTGAAAATTCTACCCATTTAGGCTTTTGCTTTTAATAAAGAGTACTACAATATAGTTAATTTTACTAAAAAAATGTTTACAGGTTCCGATAGGCCGTATTAGGTATGGAAATAAGTTTTTGTACTTTTTGATTTAAGAAAAATACAAATTCAATACTAAAAACTTCTTTTTCCCATAGATGCACAGTAAGAAATAGCAATTTTATTTTATATTGTAAAATTTTTTGTGTGTCCTCTTTTTGAATAGGATAAAGGCTGTTAATTTTAATCTGAATTAAATGAATCTAGGTTCTCATCAGTGGTCTCATAATTATACCACTCAATACTGGTTTTTTTTAATCATACTTTCATACGTACAATTAGACCTGAAATAATTTTTTCTCGCCACAAATTTTCAAAATGACTGATTCAACCTCTTTTCCAATACCTAATTTTTTCAGGATAAGAAGATACAGCCTAATGTTTATGAAAAAAAATTTTGGACGGTATTATCGAGCTTGGAATGCGAAAATTTGTAATTTCATTGTAAATAATGGTCTGAAAAAATGTGTGAATCAAAGTATCACTTAACAGATCTTGGAATTTTTGTAAATTCTCTTAAATTCTTTTAAATTCCTTTCAATTAGTTTGTATTTCTATTAATCATTTTAAAATCACCTGCAATGTTTTGGGATTCTCTAGAAATCTACTGAATTTAATTAACCTTTTTCAGATTAACATTTTTTTTAATTTGCCCTTTGGACTTTTAAGTTCACCTTGAATTCTTGTAAATTTAATCAGATTTCTGTTTGGTCACATTTATGTGAATTCAATAGAGTTTTTGTATTTTGACCATTTTGTTGCATTATCTTTAATTATTTCTATTCCAACCTAAAGTTTTTTGAATTCATTTGTAACTAGGAGTATTATGGATTTTATCGATTTCTATTTAAATTTTTTCAATTATTCTAAATTCACTCTAGTTTTAATGAAATCAATTAAATATTTTTGATTTATGAAATGTTATGAATTTATTCAGATTTGTTCGAAATTTTTTCAAAATTCTGATTGAATTTATTCAGATTTCTTTTAAATTATTTGGAATTTACTATAATTTTTCTAAATTACACGATCCTATTCAATTTAATGGATAATGTAATTAGACTTAATTCACTGTTTTTAATTACATTTTTTTCAATTCACTTACATTTCGTTGAGTATACCCCGAATTTTGTTTACTCATAATTCCCTTAATTTAATGGAAATATATTGATTTAATATGTATAAATTATATAGATTTTGTACTCCTAGTTCTTTAAAATATCACTTTCAATTTTAGTTCAATGAATTTTATTAAAAACAATCTATAAGTAAGCTAACTAGGTAGAAGCCTGGATATAATGTTTAATAAGTACATTAAAAATTATTTTATGCAAATCTAAGTGTTTTATGAAATTCACAATATTTAATAATGTTAAATAAACAATTGCAGATTCTACTATTTCATTCAATTCAATTCTTAAATGATTTTTCATAATTCTGTGTAAGAATATTTTAAAAAGAAAGAGCAGCTCTTGAATTTTGGGAACTGATCAAAATTGCATCTTTTAACTAAAACTCTAGATAAAAAATAAAAATCTGCGTAAAATTCGTTAAATAAACCATTTTTAGACAGGAAACTTTTTTTCTAAATGACACATGCATTTGGAGTGTTTCGGTTTGATATTTTATAACAATGAAGATTTCATTCTCAAACTATCATAAAGATAGTTACCATGTCTGACCAAACAGATATATTTCTACTTAAAGTCATGCTCATCTTCTGACAGGAAAAGCAGTTCAAGCCTCATTTATTTTAATTTAAAATAATTATTTTTTTATAGATTGAAAATTCTACTGCAGTAGACTACAAAATTTTATTAAAAAAATCGCACGCTACAAAATAAGAATTAACTTTGAAATATATTTCTCGATATTTTGTTTGCCAAAAATTAAATTCGAATTTCTGTTTGTTTTGTTTTTAAACAAAAGAAGATTAATTACCTCATCCTCTTTTATAGAATAATGAGATAATGAAAATTTGAATTACGAGTCAAATATCGCATAATTTATCACCTACAATTTATATTTAACTGCTAAAATTGGAAACTTCATTGCGTTATCAAAACGATAAGAGTTTTCGTCTGCGATTGATTATCGAATATTCTATTTGGCTTGCCGAAATTCGTGAATTCCAGCTACATTTCATTCTTCATATTTTACATCAGCTGAATAAATTTAATATGAGATAGATGGTGCTGAGTGAACGCGAACTGCTCTGAAATCCTATTGAAACCGAGAGATAAATGACGCAAGATTGAAAAGTACGTGGAAAAATTTAATTGCATCCCTTCGGGCCAATAAACGCGACAACCCCGTCATTTCATTTATATCCCTCAGAATGGGTTTAAAACGAAATCCTTGATGAATAAGAAAAAAAGTTCGGGTAAGCGTTAACTAGTTTTTGCGCCACATTTGCCCCGCGTAATAAACCTCGATGATGTCTCTTGGGAAAAGAAGCGAGGATCCCCAACCCCAGCCCCAGCCCCGTGACACCAGTCCCTTCGATCCTCGTACACGTTTATCTTTAGGAACCTTACGAGAAAGCTATCCTCATCATTTCTTCGACGAGAGTGTTTCCTTTTGGCATAAGTCGCTGGGAAGCTTCACACAGCGCGCGTAGGACGCAAGTTCTTCCGTCGAAACCCATTCTGAAACAAAAAGAAACAATTCATAAGTTCTTCTAAGTGTTTTCGGACTGATGGAGGAGTTCACAAAAACGCAATATCCACTTTCGGAACAGAAAAATTTATTTACTTCAAGCATCCTTATTCAATCATCTGCCCAATTTCTTAAGATTATATTTCGTTAGGATTTCACATGAGAAAATGTTATGGAAGTCTAATAAATACCAAGAGTATCATAGAAGAGTTTATTAAAATCCGACAGATTTTTGATTGTTATCTGTGAAATAATTGTCAAAATTTATTTAAGTCACCATAGAGAAAAAACTGGGGGGTTAACTAAAATTGCAGCCTAACTTAAAGTTCGTATCTTTTAGAACTTGAACTCTAGTAGATGTCGGTTGAGAACAAAAGGGTTCCTTTGGAGACGTTTGCATAAAACAATATAAAGGCGCATTCATAAACTAACTGCTTGTACTGTGAAGTTGGTAAGTTCGAGATTAGCAAAATTTGTCGACAAAGTTTCTTGCATACGAATGTGCCTGCATGTTTACAAGTTTGGTACATAACCTGCAAATGATATTTATCAAGTCATTATATCTATTCTAATTGCAATAATACTTTGTACTTTAATTCTCGTCATTAAATTATGTTCGTCAGAGTTCTATAACATGTGCGCTATAAAATAAAAGTTTTTTTATTAACTAGATAAAATTTCAAAGTTGACAAGGCGAGAAATAGATTCTTTGGAAATACTTTCTACTAAATCTGGGTTTCTTTAGAGATCGAACGAGAATCTCATTTGGAGCAAATTCATTGTGTTGGGTTGCTTTTCAGCCAGAGGAGTTTCTTCTTGTTGTAACTCCTTAGAAACCAAAAATAAGGGTACGACTTCTGTATTTTTTTTAACTTAAAGAAAATGCATTTGCATAAATTTAGTTGCATTTTTTGACACTTGGTATTACTAAAAAGGTATTTTTGGCTTCTTATTGAAAGTACACAACATAACCTTACACTAAGTAAGATGTCTATCCCGTCACACTTCAGGCTGTAATAACTAGACACTTGTCACTAAATTAAATGTTTTCACTTCGGAATTCGGAAAAGGTTGATTGATTAATACTAACATTACACATTTAAAACATTAATATCCAATTTGTATTTGTATATCTGCTTATGTATATATACTGTCCGTATATATGTCTGTCAGTGAGCGCGATTTATGTGAAAAAATCATTCTAAAGCTCAAGTTCGTTAGCAAGCTATTTTGGAGAAAAATTCGAACGAGCATTTTGAAAAATTTTGAGACCATTTTTTTTAAGAATTGAAAATTCTATGCCTGAATATTTATATCAATCGACAATTTGTACAATTTATACTTACGATTTTTTTCTCGATAAAAATAAAATATTTAGACTTACAGCATTTTTACCCTCCCCCAACCCTGAAAGAAACGAAAATTAACATTTCAAGCCAAACAACGCACGATACAAAGAAAAGTAAAAAAAGAAAAACGCTGCTTTTTAAAAATTTTAAAAGATTTTTATGAAAACTTTTGAATTATTTTTAAGTCGAAAATTCTTATCTTGATGGCAAACAATAAGGAATTAGAAAAATCTAGAAATTCGTTACAAACCGGTTTTTGCTAGAACACGTAGTTTTTGTTTTAGTTAAAAAACAAAATTAAAAATAAAGAAATACAATTTTTAGACGAGCAACACAACCAATAAATAAAATTAATAGATGACATTTGCTCTTCCAAAAAGATCTACAAATTTGTCATGAGTAACTTTTTGATACGACAAGTTGTTTTTCTTTAAATCGTAACAAAAAAGTAGAAATGAAAGATTACATTTTTTACATAACGACACAAGGTATGAAAAAGAATGAATAGACAAAGATTTTCATTAAAAGAGAATCTTTTATCTTTGTTATTTATAATTTTTAGATAGGATAAGTATATTTTCTTTTAATCGCAAAAAATTGAATTAAAAATTCAATTTTTGAAAAAACGACACAAGAGACAAAAAATGAAAAAAAGAAAATTCTTCCAACAAAACAAATATAAATTTTTCTTATAAACTCTTGCTATTAAAATATATTTAAAATAAAGAAATTTTTTTTCGGAAAAACGACATAAGCTGATAAATATTTTATTAACAAAATTTACCAATAAAATTATATCTACAACTTTTCTTTGAACCACTGTAAGATAGGATGCGTCTTTTTGGTTTAAATTGTAAAAAATAATATTGAAAGTAAGCGAATTATTTTTACGAAAATGCGAAAAAAGTTGAAATAAGAAGGTTAAATAATCATTTTTTTATAAAATGCGCCCTTTTTAAATTATTATAAAACATGGCAATAAAAATACGTATGTTTTAATACCTAGGCATATTATGAACTGTAATAACATCATTTTATGGAACAGATACATTTTTCAGGATAGCTAAGAACGAAAATTTGTGCAAAATAAGGAGACAATATTAAAGTAATCATGAACAATAAAATGTGTACATTATTTTAAAACATCTGAAAAATCAGTAACGGACCAAGGGTACATAACTGTATACAATACAAATTTAATACAATAGCCTTGAACATAATGTAGAAAAAGTTTAAATTTAGGACAAAATCGAGTGCGAAGTACGAGATACGTATGTGAGAATGCGTTTGTTAAGGCTGAAGAAGATTTCACAAAAGAGAATTCACAATCACCAAATTACAGTCGTCGATGATATGACCTTTAATTTTAGTAGGTCTTTGTAAGCATATGGCAGAAATAAAAAAACAGAGATCGTAGCGCGAGGTAAAAACATAGTCGAGCGCGAAGCCTGAAATAAATATATTATTGAGCGAAAATTGAAGGAACCTATATTCACGCGCCCTACCCGAAGAAAAATGCTTCGACTTGAGTTCGACTTGAATTGCCCCTAATCAAGACATGCTAAGTTCGAAAAGGTCGACTTGAGCGTGTCTCAGTTTTGAGACGAAGACAGACTTTAATTTATGTCTTGGAGTCATTTTTATGACTCCAACACGTGCGTTTATAACTTCGAGCGTATACCTGCCCTAACAAAAAATGTAATTCTAACAGTCATAAAAGTTAATCATTGTTAATGGTTACACAAGCTTGTAACCGAAGGGCCTATGACAAAGCCACCGAACGCGTCCTCGGGTTGCGGATAGAGGGTCTCTGTACCAAGGGTTTCTGCTGAATATGGTTACAAAAATAAATAGGCAGTCACGGACAATTGTTCAGGGGTGGTCCCGAAGGTATTAACCCCCAAGCGGAGGTGTGAAAACCGTGCCGAAACCACAATGGTACCTGAGTGAGGTATCTAGAACGGTGACTCTGGGATACCGGGCGACCTCTCAGAGTACGCAGCCTTATCCTTGCATGCGGGGCTCTACAAGGATGGACGAATCCCTTTCCCTAGCTTCTCATGGGAACAACAATGACAACACCAAACATAGTTGTAGTAAGTGCGGTACAAAAAAACAGCATTCGCAGGGCTCCCGACAATGGGTCGGCCAATAATGCCGACCAATCTAGAGCTGAGGGAGCCAATGAAAATGGGTTCAATGCGATGGATCGGCGGGAGCTCGCAACATTTGGGTGGACGGAGCGACTGAATCACGACTTGCTAGAGTGCTACGATGCGAGTGTGGCCCCTGAACGGGGTTACATGACACGGCTGCATGCTCTGTGGTGCGAGAAACACCCGGAACTATGCTGAACTACCATGCTGAACTACTCCGTAAAAGGGGCTATGTAAGCGGAACGCCTACTCTACCACAGCTAGGACAAGCCGGCAACAGAGAAAGAGAGGCGACACTAAGACCAACCGCGGGCAGACATCCAATAGATGATGAGCGATGCCTTACGACCCAGAGAAACATCAACACCAAGGTTTCTCTCAAGCCTTAAGATCTGGCTGAAATGGATGAGGAGCTTCGTGGACATTTTTCCGGAGAATCCGACCTTTGGGCTATCAATTATTGTGTGTATAATGCAGCGAGAGCTTTGGCCGATGCGAACCTTAAAACAAAACTAACGACTGATCATAAGACCAAAAGACGAATGTATCAACTTGCCATAAAGATAGGCTGGGCAAGACAGTAGACGTCCAGCATTCAGTGTGTGCTTGACTATATCACATCTGGCAGGAATTTTACCGCCAAGGTTCGAAAGTTCGCGCGCGAACTCCGGACCCGTTATCACACACTTAACAAGTCAAAGCTGCTGACCATCAGACAGCATATTGTTGAGAGAATACGGATACTATCTGACGCTAAGAGAAGTCTAGAGCGGAGGGAGAGGTGGGTCAGAGAAAATCAACAGTTTCTCTCTGACACACCTTGACTCTTCCAAGACCCTCCAGTTACTGTCGAACACCCACCTGAACCAGAGGAGGTCGAAGTATTTTGGACAGAAGTCTACGAAGTTCAGCATAGACTGGAAGAAGACTCAGAAAATATAAAGAGCTTCAAGGAGTTATGTGTTGCCCTCATAACACCTGATAAAGAATACCCACCCATCACTACCGAGGAGGTGAAAAAAGTATTAAGAGGGATGAATAACTATTCCGCACCGGGACCAGATTGTATCGAAACCTTCTGGTGGAAGAAGTTTTCTTCAACCCATCAGCATTTGGCCCGTATTTTCACCTCATATTTAAAGTCGGAAGAGCCGATTCCAGAGTGGTTGGTGGAAGGGCGCACAATACTTCTGCTGAAAATAGGCAACTTAGCTGACCCGAAGATTTACAGGTCAATAACTTGTCTGAACACGCTTTATAAGATATTCACAGCTATCCTAAATGATAGGATTGTTCGGGCAATTGAACCTGTGTGGCAAGAAATGTATGAACAACGAGGCTCAAAGAAAGGCGTAGCCGGATGTCGGGAGAACCTGCTCATCCATAGATTTGTCTGTAAGGATGCAGCATTCTACCAGCGTGACCTATCGATGGCCTGGATTGATGATCGAAAAGCTTTCGATTCGACATCCCATAGAGCTATCATCTGTCTTTTGGAAATCTTAAAGGTTCATCCGCAAATAGTTGGGTGCATAGAGAGATTGATGCCGCTTTGGAAAACCAGGTTTACTATCTAATCTGGAAAAAATCGTGTGACAACTAACAAGGTCACCTTACAGAGAGGTGTCTTTCAGGGCGACACCATGAGCCCACTCCTCTTTTGCCCTACATTATTGCCACTATCTCTAGCACTTCGCCATTCCGACGGGTACTTGTGCGGCAAACCTGCAGATCGAAAAGACAAGGTCACTCATGTACTTTACATGGACGATCTTAAGATCTATGCTGAAAACAGAGAGCAACTGCACCTAGCACTGGGGATTGTCGAACGATATACTAAGGAAATTGGAATGGAATTTGGGTTAGACAAATGCGCCAAGGTTTATTTGAAGCGAGGAAAACTTAGTGGAATTTCTGAAGATCCTGTGCCACAGAGCCGCATTCAGGATGTGACATCCATACAGGATACTCTCCGAAGCAGATACAAACGTCTCATCCGACAGATTTAGTCTTCCGAACTGTCGGCGAGGAACAAAGTATCTGCAACGAACATGCTTGCCGTCCCGGTATTACTCTGTTCATTTGAAGTAGTTCCATGGACGAAGAACGAGCTCAGATCTCTTGATATCGGGACAAGAAAGGTTATACACATGAACAAAAGCATGCATCTTAAGTCTTCCGTTCCGCGACTGTACATATCACGCCGTCAAGGGGGTCGCGGAATATTGAGTCTTGAATGTCTTAACAACAGGATTATTCTGGGTACAGCACATAGAGTTGCAAATGGAAGAGACCCTCTTCTTAAAATGGTCAGGAATCACGAAGAAGTGGGCAAAGGAGCATTTCTATACAAAGCAGCAGAGGAGGCTGCTGAAACACTCGGACTTGACTTCAGTATTAGGGGTGAGCAAAATGCATCAAATCTTATCTATCTTGAGTGCTCACTCCTGAAAGCCCGGATTAAGAAAGCACAAGAGAAAAACTTTCGTGAACAGCTCCTCGATAAGTGGATGCACGGTATCTTCCACATAAATGTGAAGGATCAGTCAATGTTTTGTGAGCTAACGTTTGCTTTCCTTAAATCGCCCGGATTGAAGTCTGGTACGGAGGGTTTTATTTTTGCATGCCAAGACGGTGTCATTTCCACCTTAACATACCGTCGCCACATTTTGAGCCAAGATATTCCCAATGATAGCTGCAGGGCGTGCCATGCACACCCCGAGCATTTAGCTCACATACTATCTAGTTGGCCAACTCACGCGGGAACGACCTACATTCAAAGGCACAATGCGGCACTAAGAGTGCTTTATTACCATCTCTGTCACTCCTACGGCATTAACCTTAATATCGCTCCTCTAAATGCTCCTAGGGAAATTGAGTCAATTGTCGAGAATGGGAAGTGCCGCATACACTGGAAATTTAGATTTTCGACAATTATTTCTGTTGCTCACTCGAGGCCTGACATGGTTCTTCTTGACTTCGAGAAGCGAACCATGTTCGTTATCGAATTTTCGGCACCAGCTGA
>NC_046658.1:82318367-82326728 GCF_010883055.1 Belonocnema kinseyi | reverse complement strand
TGAACTGAGTCCAATTCATTTTTTATCTCATATGGAGTTAAACCCTTTAAATGAAAATGTTTGATTACCGCTCTAAACTCGTTTTTTTTCCATTTTTCTTAAAGAACATTTTTTTTTCAATTGGTTATAAAAATACGTAAACTCAGAAGATGTGGACTGTGACAGCACCATATATCTAGTCGGGAGTGGTGCTGACTGAAAACAGATGATTTGGAGCGATTCGCGTGCCATATGTTGGTCATTCTAAGGACTTATTGAACTACCCTCGTATCTACAAATTTGTTATTAATCAAATTTTTATAGGACACATAGTTTTTGTTTTATTTATAAAAAAAAACAATGAAAATACAAAACTTAAATTTTTCAAAACATGACACAAGCTAAGAAAAAATAAGTAGATATAATTTTTTTTACCGAAAGTAGAGAACAACAATTTCTATTAATGTTTTTTTTACATGATTGGTTGTTTCTATTTTAATCATGAATAACAACATTAAAAATAAATAAATTTCATTTTTGGTAAAATGACACAGGATTTGACACGCAAATGATACAGGTTGTTTAATCCAAAAAAATATAAAAATTGTTTTGAAATAATTTCTTGATAAAACGCGTGATATTCGTTCTAATCGTAAAAATAACATTCTAAATAATGAAATTCACTGTTTGGAGAAACGGCACAAGATAAATTAAAATATTCATAAGGGCGTATGTTCCAAAACATAGTTACAAAATTCCCTTCACCTATTTTTTTCATACGACAGGCCGTTTTTTAACTTTTAGCATACCAAAATTTACCAGTTTTTTTTAGTCTCCGAAAAAGTTTTTTTCTTATTTACATTTTCAAATTCAAAACATGAAAAATAAACAAAAATTATGATTCAAAGTATTAAAAGCGCACTTTCTGAATCAAGCAATTTGATACGCAACCATTCTTTAAAAAATTGAAAAAGTAGAAGCTGAATCAGTTCTACATTTTGTACAATCACAGTTCACTAAATTGAAAAATGAGTTTGAAATTAATCAGGGTACAATTAGAGAAACTTCAAAAGAATTTGACCAAACGCCTCCAAATTTAGGGTGAGTTTTAAAGACTCCAAGATGAATGAAATAAAAACTTTTAAAAACTTTATCGAATGAATAGAATTGAGTAAATTTAGAAGAATGTAAAAAAATTTAGGATCCACTAATAATAATTTAGGGTGAATCAAAATGAATTGCAAAAAATATTTTCAAAATTTTTTAAAGGGGACAATGAAATTTCGTCTGTTTTAATAACAATGCAAGTTACGAATTATAATAATATACATTTATGGGAATGATATAAAATTTCAGGGATAAAGTCGAGTGCGAAGAACGAGATAAGTGATGAGAAAGTGTTCGTTAAAGCCAAAGGAGCTTTAACAAAAGAGAATTCACAATCATTAAATTACTGTTGTCGATACTTTTACCTTTAGTTTTAAATAGTCTGTGCACAAAAGTCGAGCGCGTAGGGCGAGGTAAATACATTATCGAGCGCGATGCGCGAGATAAATATACTGTTGTGCGCGAAGTGCGAGACCAACAGTCGCGCGCTCTACGCACACTCTAACTTGCGAGCGTAGCACGCGATGAGAATGTGCACGCGAAGATGGCTATTTTTTAATTATTTTTTTGAGCAATAAAAATTTAAATTTTTTTATTTTTCAAGAAAACTCATATGTATATGTAACCGTACATAGGAAAAAGTTGTCGTTCTTACAGAATATAAAAAAGTCCAATTTTACATTACTCTAATACCTTATCATTCAAGTAAAAATGTAATAATATCAGGAAGTTAGTCAATGAGCTGTATTAAACATTTTTATTCGACATTTTTTTTACACCTTTAATCTTTCACATATAATCGTTTATGGTATTACTTCTGGGCATGATAGAATATAAAGTTATTTATAATTAGAATTTATGATAATTCTCCTATATTTGAACATAAATTGTTGAGTAAATAATAGCTGCATGTATCATAATTTCACAATATACTATAAAAACTTAAATATTAGACATTTTACTATCATCTATTCAGTGATTCCTTAAAATAACTAAAACTTCTGGGCTTCATAAGCAATATAAATTTACATGAATTTTTGAAACTAATTATTTACGAAAATAAGAATTTTAAACCTTACTAATCAAAACAAACATCAACAAAAAAGCACAACCTCTAACTTGCAAGAAATGGGAGATGACTATCGCAGAGATGTAAATTTTGATACTTAAATTTTTCGATAATTTTCGATTATTGTAAATTTTCGTAGAAATTTACAATTGCTTATAAAATTGTTGAATTTGGAAACTTTCACAAGTAATTTTCCTTTGAAAATACTAATTTTCGGATTTGGATTATGTGATTGAACGTTCAGACTGCGAAAAGAAAATCGGATAGTTTGATAGCAACATCATAGCAGAAAGCAACTTCTTGAGCGAATGCTAAAGGGGTATTTTTATGCCCTTCGACTTATTCCAAGGGTACTTTTATATTCCACGTGAACCAGCAATCAGTGTTGGTGAGTCAGGAGACTAGTGTTGGTGATATCTAGGGGTGGCATGAATCAGAGGGCGGCGCCTTTGAATGTTTTGGTGGGGGCTGTTTCTGTATGAGTCTGGCAGACCATTTATCCGTTTGTCGAGCCAACGACCATGGGAAATAGTTTCCTCTGCTCTATTCTAGCCATAACCAGATTTATTTCCACCGTCGAGGGGTTTGATTATTTTTCTTGGATCTTGGTCTTCTGAAATAAGCTCGCGTTACTCTCAGAATATTTCCTCTCCCAATCAACCCTGTCTTCAAAGTTCGGCAAGGAACTAAAATACCCCTTATCATCTGCTTTCTTTTCCATTGTGATATTCATCTCCAATTTCGAAATGCATTTGAAATTTTACATTTTCCTGTCCTAACCTATCTAACAAAATAGGTTGAACGAAATTCTCGAAATTCTTACATTCATTGTTATTGAATACCTGATTGGATTCGTACTGTGTGAATACGAGTTTAAGTGGCTGTTTTCAGTTCGTGCTTTTAAACTTTTATTGTAAATATGTATTATTTAAGGAGAAACTTTTAATTAAATGTATACTTTAGCAATAACGGATACAATTCTGTTCTTAACTTTTTGTCAAAATGTTTTAAAGATGACCAATGGATTCCATTTATAACACTTTGATCATAATAAATGAGATTGCATGCATTTATCTATTATTGAGGATTACAAATTTCACGCAACATTAATTGAGAAAATCTAAAATTCCAGATAAGTAATTTTATTTGATCATAAAAACTACTTCTGGATGATTATAAACATTAATAATATGCGAGAAAATCACGAGAATTTGAAAGAGTTTTTGAAATTATTATTCAAGTTCTTAGCATTTTGCTACCGCCATGTACCTTGCAAACATTTTTACACTCTCAAATAGATAAAAAAAAAGGAAATTATGTACAAAAACTTCAAATATCATAATTTACGAAGAGTATACAAATTTTGCAACATTTCGCAATTTCATCAAAATTTCGAATAAGCTTAGGAGTTATTTAGAAGTTTTTAAAAGACAAACCTAAAAGTAAAGTCAAATATCTTAAGATTTTCACAAATTTAAAACAAAATGTAGGTTTTGAAAGATTGTTTCCAGTAGTCTTAGAAGCTCTTTAAAATGTCGAAAGATTTTAAGAGAATAGCAAACTTTTCTTAAGATTTCTGGAAAGATGTTAGATAATATTTTATTTCCCAAAATTTATTTGAAAAAGATTAAAAATATTGCCGAGAAGAAATCGAGAAGATAACGAAGGTATTTTTTTATTTTGCAGACTTTTAAACAGTTTAGAAAAAAGATAAATAATTTTATGAGATATTATGAAGTTTTAAAAAAATATATATAATAAAAAATTAGGAAAGATTTTTTAAAGCTTGAAACAAAACTTAGATTTTTGACGATTTATAAATAAAAATTTTAAGATTTAAAAGAATTTTTAAAGGTATGATTCAATGTTTCGAAAAATTAATTTTAAGGAAATATTTAGGACAACTTTAGTGCTAATGCAAGTCAATTTTGAAGAAACTGAGGAATTTTTCTAGTATGAAGGAATTGCAAATAATTTAATACATTGAAAGATTCCTGAAAATTTATTAATTAATTTTTTTATCTTTTCCAAGTGGCAAAAAGTCTTGAAACATCTTTTAAACTGACTCAAATTTTCCTTAAAAATTTTCAAAATCCTGTAAACGTGATGATTTATTCTACACTGCCGGGCAAAAGTTACAGGAGACCTACTTTTTTATCACTGAATAAATTCTCTTAATTTTAATTATGCCAGAGCTAAACAATATTTCTCTTTAAAAGGTTGATTGTTTTCGAAATTCTGTATAAAATAAGCCCAGAGTGAGGCCAATTTTTCTACTTTTTAAGTAGATATTTTGGTAACAAAAATATTTTTGTAAAATATATGAAAACTATAATCATAAAGTTTCTATGGAATTTCCTCAAAATATATATTTATTTAACTTTCATTCTAATTTGCCTGTAGATGAGATGTTTTCAAATTTTTCCAACTTTTTTATTACAACTTTAAGTTATTGCAATTCGAAAAGAAATTTTTGACAATTGATACTCGTAAGCTGCTGTAATAAAATGAAAAAATATCTTCAAAATGAGCTTCAGAACATTAAAAAATGTTGATTACTTCGGAAGATATTGAAAATTTAACAAAAAATTGAAATTTACATTTTTTGCAATATCTACTTAAAGTTAAACACATTTGCTTCCTCCTGGGCTTATTTCATACAGAATGTCAAAACAATCAACCTTTTAAATAACAAATTTGTTAGCTCTGGTATAATTAAAATTAACAGAATTTATTTAGTCATAAAAAAAGACGTGGACTAAAACTTTCGCACGGCGATGTACATTTAGTTTATAAATACCCTAATATATTTTTTCATCTGAACTGAAGATTCTTTTTTGTTTGAAAATTCGTCTTATTTTCTTAAAAATTAACATCTTTTAGTAAAAATGTAATCCTTTTTGTTTTTTCTTTATTTTGAACTATTACTTTAAATTTTTGTAAATTTTTAAAACAGAATCTGAAAGATTATAAAAAAATGTCTCTCATTTCTTAGAATTTAAAATATTTAAAAAGATTGTATCATTTTACATGAAATTTCAAAGTTTTAGAAGTTTTTGGATAGATTTTAAAATAATTTAAATCTTGTGAAGATTTCAAAAAATTTCATGCAAAATGTAAATTTTTGAAGATTTCATAAAAGAAGCTTTTAGAAAATTTTGACGGGCTTTAAAAAAGTAAACATTTTTCCTGGAGCTTCCCGGGAAAAGTGAAAATTAATCTTTTTTGTACCGTGGATTAAACTATTTTCTGATCACTTATCTTTTTTGGATAAATTAAAATATTTCTTATTCGATATATCAACAAAGACAGTTTTCTTGAGACATCCATCTTCTTTGGTTGAAAATTCGACTTACGTGGTTAAAAGTTGAACTACTTTGTTCTAGATTCATTTTTTGTTCAAAATTTATCATTTTAGTTAAAAATTGATTCCTTTAGTTGACAATTGAAAATTTAGATTTTAATCACAACTTCTTTTCTTGAAATTTCTTCTTTTTTTTGTACAAAACTAATCTTGATAGAAAATTCATCCATTTGGTTGATTCATCTTTTGTAGAAAATTAATCTTTTTTGTTAAAAATAATTCTTTGTAGATGGCTCAATTATTTGGTTAAAAATGTACCATTATATTTTCCTTTGATTGTATTTCTTTTTTGGTTACAAATTAAACTATTTGGTTAAAATCTACCCTTTTCAAAATTAATTTTTTGTTATAGATTCATCAGTTTAGTTAAAGATTCATTTCTTTGGTTGGCAATTGAATATTATAATTTAAATTTTTTTTATTGAAAACTTGTCCTTTGTCGTAGAATGTGAGGCTTTTACAATTAAGAAAACGGTTCAGGTGGCCCTAACTGTTTACATTTTGTGTTTCCCGTTTTAGGAACAAGGCATTTTGCAGCCAACCACCGAAACTGGACTAAAAGAGAGGGTTTCAATGTAATTCTAAACTATTCGGAAAGATGCATTCATTAGTCAGAAATTCAATAGGTCTGAAATTCTTATTTTTTTGTTCAGAAATTGAACTATTTTGTAAATAACACGTATGTTTTTCAAAAAACTTAAATTTTTTTAATTAATATTTTTCTAGTGAGAAGCGAACTACATATTTTCTTCAAAAATTTGACCTTTGCGGTTGAATTCACCTATTTTTTATCTAAATTTCTAAATATTCTATCACATATATGTATAAAATATATAATATTATAAGTATTTAAAAATTTTTTTGAAATAACTAAACAATCTTAAGAAAATTATATTTATATAACTTTAAAAATAAGTGTAGAAATAAACCTTAAATATAAATAGTTATTCGAAATTTGTAGTTATTATTAAAAATGATTTTCCTCTTAAAGTAGAAAAACTAATAAACAAGTTACAAAAATTATTATTACACGCAGCTAGTGATTTTATATATTTAATTCTCGAGTGAAAGCAATTAACAACACTTATGTTTCAAAATTTTGTATCTGCGAGGCGCTTTACTTCTTTATAATTGGAATCTACCAACCTGTCCAATTACAAGCGAGTAACACGATTCCCATGAAGGCGATTCTCGTTAAACTTCTAGAGCTCAAATTAAATTTTGACGTGGTCGTTTAATCCTAGAAATAACGAAAATTGAGTAACAACTATACGAAACTTGACAATTTTATATAGAGCTAATTAAGATTTAAAATCATTTAAATTTTCCAGTCACTACTAACATTTGAGATTTGTATTCAACTTTTTGTGAATATCAATTAAAATTATAAGAAAGAGAACATTATTTTGCAGTTCTGAAATTATTTTTAGTCTTTTATACAATAAAGTCGTTTATGTATCTACATTCTTTTGGTTTAGTAAATGAAAAGGGAACGGCAAACGGAAGATTTATATGCTAGAAGTGGCCATCTTGAAACTTTCTTGATTTTCCAGGATTTTCCACGATCAAAGCCACCATTAACCTTTACCACAAAGTGTAAGATAGGAACGCGAAAGTAGAATTAGTGATAAAAACCTGAAAGTTCGATCCTATATTGCGCGGATGGCTCTATCTGTATGTTGGAAGAAATGCACAACTGGTAGTAAATTTTTTTTAAATGTAAATTTTTTGAAGATTTAAAAAAAAAGCTTTTTAAATATTTTTTAGGTTTTCAAGAGAATGAATGTTTCTTAAGATTCCTGGAAAAATTTAAAAGCTCTTTAAGATTTTTAAGGATTTGCAAAAAATAAAAATAAAATTTCCTAACAAATATTCAAATGATTCTTATTTTGAAAAATTAATTTCCAAAGAAAATTTGAAAAAGATTTCTGAAGATTTCTAAAATTTTCGAAAAAAATATAGAAAACTATAAGGCCATTTTTTAAAAGATTTTTCAAAATTCTTTTAAGAAAAATTCAAATTATTTTCAAAGATAAAATAAAAAATTTTGAAAAGATTACAAAAGTAATAAAAATTATAATGTATTATAACAAAAGTTATATTTAAAAAATTTTAATTTATTAAGATATACTTTGTGTATTTTTATTTTGACAAATTAATTGTAAGAGAATATTTTAAAAGATTTCAAAAATCATCCAAAGAGAATCTGAAAAATTTCAAGGCTGTTTTAGGAATAATTTGAGTTAGTATTGCTAGAAATGTTATCGTTTTTGTGAAAACTGCGAGTGCTTAGTTGAAAATAATAGTTCTGATTGAGGATTCAACTATTTTGTTGGAAATTCGTCTTTTTTATAATTTAAACTTTTTTTGATTGAAACTAATAATCATTTTTACTTGAAATATCAACTATTATACATTTATTGTAGAGAATTTATATAATTTTGTTATTTTAATACGTGTTTAAAAGTTGACTTAAATTCTTAAAAATTCACATTTTGTTCACAGATTCACCATTCAATTAAATCAGAAAATTTGAGTTTCTCAATGAGTACAAATGTTTGAGATTTTTCTACAACTCTCTTCAAATATTCACTAATTACTTTTGCCATATAAAATTTATTAAACAAAGCTGGGAAAATTTACAACAATAAATTCTTTTAGTTCCAAGATTTACAATATCAAATTTGATCTTGAAAATCTTGGCACTAAAAGAATTTATTGTGGTAAATGTTATTGTTGTAAATTTTCACAGCTTTCATTTTTTTCATTTTTTACAGCTTTTATTTTTATGGCTTAAGCCATGAAACTTTACCAAACAATATTTCGATGATGTATTCATATA
>NC_046658.1:82315918-82318267 GCF_010883055.1 Belonocnema kinseyi | reverse complement strand
TAACTCAACTTATTAACGGATTCCTATTTGCATTATACTTGTTTGACGGTGATACCGAAAATCTTATTTGTTTCTACGTATTTCTAACGGCTTAGGAGATCCTTCTAGAAAGCCACCATTTTTATTTTATTGAAGAAATTTTTTAAGGGTTATACTTGTTCAGACCCACCGATTCTGAATTTTTAAATTAAAAATAACTAATTTAATAATTACAAATTTTCCATTCATTAATTTTAATCTCATTTATGAGCCAAACAGGGTTCGATAATCTCAGGCAAGACAAGGCTCGTCTTGAGTCAAGTAATCGTCGTCTTAGGCAAGCAAGGCTCGACTTTAGACAAATAAACGCCGTTTTACCTGTCGTGGCCATAAAAGTAAGACGAAGGCCTATTTCTCGATTCAATTTTGAGACGCAGCCAGACATCGATGTCTTGGAGACGAACTCAAGACATAACCAAGTCGAACTCAAGTCGGAGCATTTTTACTCGGGTAAGCGCGCTCAAACTCGCGAGCGAAGCTTGCCGCGCGCATAGCGTACGATGCCTGCGCAACGGGCAGATTTTTGTAAAATAAATTACTGAATTTTTGATGAATCTCAAAATTTGAGAAAACTTGTTAACAAGAAAAAGAATCTTCCCTCTTACTCAGACTTTCACTATTTTTAGGATCAAACTTTTTTTGTATCGATTCAGCAAGTCAATAGCTCGAAGAATATTTCACATTTTTTTATAAATTTACATTTTGTTTTTTATTACTGTCAAAGTTTTCTTTCTATCACATCAAAACTCAAGCGCCAAACTATTTTCTCGTGAAATTTCTAAAAATCGAATGTATTTCTAAATCCAAATTTGTTTCTATCGATTTAGATACTTAGTAGTTAGAAAGCAAACTCTCACTTCCTTAAATTAAAAATTGGAGTTCTCATTATCGTCAAAATTTAAAAAAAAAATCTTTACTAGGGTGAACCGAAACAGCAAATTTGTTCAATTTCAAAAATCCACGGACTCTAAAAGTTTGTGTATGCTTATAAATTTTGCTGATTCTTGCCTAAGAAAATAGCAGTCTATATTATTACCAACGTATCTTGAATGATTTATAGAAACCTGACAGATTTATTAGCCTTTTTTCTTTCTTTTTCGTTTTAGTGCTCTGATAATAAGCTGAACATGAGAAACAATTTAAAACATTTAATCCAGGCTTGTAAATAATACAATCATATTTATTACAGCTTTGTATGTTTTGCATAAAAACTGTTGTATATATTATTGCCAGGAATGGTTAATAATGCTTATCACGCTGATACAGTTATTTATAGTTGTAATCCCAACACTAAGAATGATACTTAAGACAGACATAAAGCACCCTCGTTCAGCAAATAACTCTCTTAAGTGGAAGATCCACAACAATAAATAAACTCTATGTTGTTTCTAGATAATATAGGTTTTACCTTTAACTTGAGTGTCCAAAAAGTTTTTTGAAAAAGTATTTTTAGCAATAGTACAATATTTTAGTGTTAGCGTGTCATAAGGGCCTCACGCACATTTCCAAAATTTAACAGCAGAGACTAAGAACTTCCGCGAAATTGACTTCCGAGAAATTGAGGAAGATTTTTTTCACTCGAGAGGCAACATTTTCAAGCTTGGATGGCTAGAAAAATTCGATTTTAAGTTTTTAGAACAGTAAGAATTGCTTTTTAGTTAGTGACTTCCTAAATCAACTGAAAAAAATCGAATAAAAAATAATATTAGGTTCCGAAGAAAATTTCAGAGAAATTTTTTTCGCTCAACTTGCCCATTTTTTCAAATTTTGGTGGTAATAAAAAAATCCAATTTTCAATTTAGAAAAAAAAAATTTCTTTTTGGCTATTGAATTGCTGAATCGATACAAACAAATATGAATTAAAAATAGTACCTATCAGGTTTTGAGACATTCAAATCGGATTTTTTTTCACTCGGCCGGCGCGTTCACTCATATCTGGTCGGTGATCAAAAATTCATTTCACAATTTTTAAAATATCGAGAATTTAATTTGTCGCTAGGAGTTCATAGAATTCTACCTTTCATTTACTAAAAAATAGGAAAGATACAAGTGATGAAAATTAAACTATAATAAATGAAGAAAAATATTTTTAGTATATATTAAATATTAAATCAAATTAAAAACATAAAAACTTAATAATTGTGAAATTATTATTGAATAAGAAAAATAAAATATTTAAGAGCTAAAGTACTCATTTTTTTACTGGATTCCGTCTTATCCAATTTGAATTATGATTGTTTTTCGTTTTGGATTGTCAGTTAAATATTGTAAAAGTAGTAGAAAAACATTTTATTTCTTAATTCAACTTTC
>NC_046658.1:82296329-82315818 GCF_010883055.1 Belonocnema kinseyi | reverse complement strand
TTGGTCGAACACCCACCGTATTCACCAGATTTAGCCCCCAGTGACTTTTTCTTATTTCCAAACTTGAAAAAATGGCTCGGTGGACAAAGATTTCCAGACAACAAAGACGTCATTGCCTCTGTAAGTGCTTATATTGAGGAACTTCCGAAAACGCACTTTTCTGAAGGATTAAAAAAACTTGAAAACCGATTAACCAAGTGTATAGAGCTCCAAGGAGATTATGTTGAAAAATAAAAAAAAATTTACCCAAAAAAAATTGTTTTTATACTTCATTCTAAGGACTTATTGAACTACCCTCGTATGTTTTGGGTGCATAATGTTTGTCTCATAATTTTTTTCCTATCATGCATAGTTTTCGAAAAAATTCAAAAAGTTGTTATGATAGTTGTAATGATATGATGTCTTGTAAGGCTTTTGAAAATTAATATTTTACTTTTAAAGTATTATGAACAAGTGTACAGAAAATTTTTGAATCATGAAAAAATGTGGTCTCGAAAACTTTCAAAATACGCTTACTTTTAGAATTTTTATTCAAAATGGCTGACCAACGAACTTGGCATTTAGCTTAGGACAATAAAAGAGTGTATCAAAGGCAAATCTAATAGATTATTTTGTTCTAATAGATTATTTTGATATATTTTTGTTTTGGATTTTATATAATTTTGTATGCTATCAAAATATGAAATTTTGATTTTAAAAAAAATCAAAAAATTTTTATGATAATCTTGTAGGGCATTTAAATACAACATTTTTCTTGTCTCGACTTTTTTTCACATAGTACGTTATTTGACCTAAAATGTTCATTTTCGTGTTTTTTGGAATTTAGTAAATGCGAGTGTACCAAAAGCCAATCTAACAAATTAATTTTTCAAAAGTTATCGTGTTCACAGACAGACAGACATACAACAGACAGACAGACATATAGACACATTCGAAAAAACCCGTTTTTCGGATTCAGCGGGTCTCAAAACGTGGACGTTTGACAGAAACTGGTGGGTCAAATTTTACACAAATCTAATACCTTCTCTGATCAAATGTAAAAGACGAATTCCAATTTTCTTTCAAACTATGCAAGATACGAAAAAAGATGAACGTACGAGAATTATGCAGCTTAAAAAGAAAGACACAAGCTGCCGTAAAAGTAAATAGATGCATGTTCTTAACTTAAAACAGAGCTACAAATTTCTTATGAATCATTTGTTGATAGTATTATTTCTTATGGGGGTAACGTAAAAGAACATAAATAACCCCAAATCAAAGGAT
The DNA here is from genome assembly GCF_010883055.1 of Belonocnema kinseyi. Lineage (NCBI taxonomy): Eukaryota > Metazoa > Arthropoda > Insecta > Hymenoptera > Cynipidae > Belonocnema > Belonocnema kinseyi. The sequence goes on along the minus strand of NC_046658.1, from coordinate 82,314,555 downwards.
GAACTGATAACAACCATTCAGAAAGTAGTTAACGGCATTATAGCTGACGGTTTGGAACGTGTCTAAGAATTCTAATTTGATTCCCTTTGGAAAACTATTTAAATGGTCTGATTAAATTATAACAATACCTAGATATAAGTGTAGAATTTACGCTATTAGATGCAATTTTACTTTTCCCATTTTCTGCACGCATTACAAGAAAAGAGCTGATAATTTTTATAACTTCCCGTGAGACATTCTCTAATGTGCTTAATGTAGAAAAGTTTGAACTTTGGACAAAATCGAGTGAAAAGCACGAGATGGATGATGAGAATCTGTTCGTTAAAGCCCAAGGATCTTTAACCATAGCGAATTCATAATCACTTAATTACAGTTTCTGATGCTTCACCTTTAATTTTAAATACAATTCGGCGATCTTGAATTTGATCTTATCTGTGCTAAAGTGATTTCCCCTATTGTGTAGTTTATTTAATTTTATTTAAGGGATTTATCACTAGGTTGTTCTTTATTCTTACTTGGTGGAATTTGTTTCAGAATGTATCTCCATTTACGCACTAAATTTTTTTTAATGCCCAACGAAATTATCTCCAAATTAAAGCCAAATCGGTTAATACTTACTGGTGGCGTAAAAACCGTGAAGTTTCTTCCCCTTTATTCAACATGGACAAAAGTCAAATTTTTGAAAATATAATATGTAACCATAATGCTATATAACAAATAATAATTAATTTCCATTGATTTCAAAAATGTAACCGTAAATATTGGGAGCCTCTTTTATTTTTTTGAGGTTTTTTCCCAACTAAAAATGATGTATTCGGAAGTGATATCAAAACCATTTATTCATCGAACCACAATTTGGCTGTTCTAAAATTGTATATGAGGTATAATTTGCCTAAGGATGACCGACAGATTGAGGTCGAAACGTCGCAAGATGTAATAATTTTCTTAATTTCATGTAAAATATTGACTCGGATTATTCCTTGTCTTTTTATTTTCAACTTGATCGTAAGACCAAAATAATTAAACTGATGTTCATGTCAGAGAATCATTCATCGTTGATTTAGAAATACCTAGTCCTTTTTTAACTAATGTTGCAACAATACAAAATAGGAATCAAATGTATACAAAGTCTCAGTGAAAATTTTACTACTCGAAAAAAATACTTGAAAATAAACCTAGACAATCGAAAAAAATCGGAAAATCTGTGAGTTTCTTTCAACCTTCATTGTCCTTCGAGGGTTAAATATGTGTTTTTTCATGTAACTCGCAAGCTGAAAATATTTTCTAAACGTTATCAGTTTTTTAATCAATGGTAACGACACATTAATTTCTTTGTCTCATTAAATTATCGACAGATATTAATATTTTTTTGTATTATTTAGTTTTCCAAGAAGTATCATAAAGTTTTAAACAAATTTCAATAATTTAAATAATTGCACTATCATTGAATATTTATTGTTGTAATTTTTAAAGATTAAAACACTTGTAAGTACCACTTTTTCCCAGCAATAGTCTTACATTTTTTTAAACTTGATTTCGTTTAACTGATTTAAGATGTTTCTTGTGGGTGGAGTGGTCATCTAAAACAAAAAAAAATAACTGATAACAATAAAATCTGTAAAACTTTTTTGTCTGGCTGTTGTTTCTTCCTTATTAAAAATTCTTATAATGGCAAAAAGTATAGTAAAATACTTGAAGAGATATGCAGATTCTCCTATAATATTTTTTCGTAAGAAGAATATGCTCGTGACTAAAATTTCCACTTTGAATATTAATTTCCAAACGATAAATTAAACCGAGAAACTTGAAGACATTAAACTGTTGCCGGAAGTGGTCGAAGAAGCGACGACCGACACTTTCGTAGATTTAACTTCGTAAGCGGAAGATTTATCGATTTTGAGAAATATAATTTTCCAGCCAAAAGACAGATATATCGATTTTCATAGCAGTTTGGAGAGCAATTTGGGATGGGCAAACACCGCAATGGTGCTAGTTACCTTCTCTTAGGATTCACCCCCATTCATTCTCGAAGAACTGAATTAATGGGCTACATTTAGTCGGATTGGCGCGGCGATGCCGAACTTCTGCAAGTTCAAATCGGCAAGAGGGCCTGACATGATTAGTCTTTTGTAGATGAGCGTCAGGTTCTATATTAAATTATTCTTCAGGGAAGAATCAAGATCATCATCCACTCAAACTTGACATAAAGTTTCATCCAGAAGAAAGATCTCATTGGATGAAGTTTTAAAATTGATAAAAATTAAATTTTGATAATAAAGGCTTTTTAGATCAGAATCAGATAAGAACCAGCAAAAAAGTTTCAAGCAGTTTGAAAACAAAAAAATGAGACAAATCATTTGAGATTTTATAGAGCTTTATAGATCTATTTAAAAAAAAGTTGAAACAAGTTAATGCTTTTAAAGAAAAATATTGCCTAAGATTGTTTTTGTCTAAATAATGTGTCATAAAAAAATTTGTTAAATTTTTTCAATTGTATTTTTAAACTCTGATTACTAGAAAATATATCAGCAATTCGTAAAAGTAATAGCAAAAACATTATTGTAAACTTTTCTTGATCCGCGAGCTTTTTCTTGGCTCGCGAGACAATTTGCGATTCGATTCGACTAGTACAAAAAAAGCTCGACTCGCGCGGGTTGACCTTTCGATAAGCGATGATATGAAGTTTTAAATGTTTTTTTTATGATCCAATTTTAATTATGTAAAATTAAAACTCTTAAATTTTATAAAGATATAAATAAAAAATTGTAAATTTTGATGTTTGTGAAGATAAAAAGTGAAGTTTTTAATTATAAATCATACATTAATTATAAATCAAAATAATGACTCTTTAGTTTTAAATATTTAAGACTCAAATTATAAACATTTAAAAGAGTAACAATTGTAAACTATTGAATTTTAGATTTTAAAAATAAAAATGCTTAAAATTGGATGATTTAGAAAAAAAGCAAGTTTTGAATTCTGAATCTTGCAAAACAAAGACATTTTTTAATGTTGGCTAGTGTAATTACAGAGATTTTAATCAAAAAATATATAAAAATTGCACAATCTTTAATTGTCAATTGTCAAAACTAGTAATTCATTAGAGTTAAAGCGTTACAATTCAAAGCTGTAAGATCTTGAATAATTAAAATTGCAAACTCTTCAATTCAGAGTAAACATTTTTTTGTTAGTTTCGATGATTTAGAATTTTTAAGATTTATATGTTGAAGGTGTGTGATATCAAATATTTATTTGACAGTTTTATTTCAAAGATTTGCAATTGAGAACTTTTAAATGTGAAAGATCTATAGATATCAGATCTAAAAGTTTTATAATTTTGTTGATTTTGGAAATCAAAAGTCAATTTTTCAATTAAAAGAATGTCGAATTCTGGCGCTTTACGCTCGATAATGTATTTGTCTCGCGCTTCGCGCTCGGTCTTTGTATTTACCCCACATTTGTGCGCAAACCCTTTACTGAAAGTTTAAAGCATCGACAACTGTTATTTGGTGATTGTGAATTCTCTTTTGTTAAAGCTCTTACGGCTTTAACGAAGACATTCTCATCACGTATGTCATGCATTCTTAGCCACCCTGAAAAATGTATATCATTTAAATAAATTTATATTATAACCATTCATAATAAGCATTAGTATTGGAACAAAAGTATTTTTATTGTCTTATTTTTATCATTTAAAAAACGCAAGTTCTATTAAAATAAAGTTTATTATTAAGTAATTTATTGCCACTTATGTCGTTTTTTTTATCAATTTCATTTTGCATATGCAATGTAAATATGATTTAGGCGAAAAATGTTGTTAAATAAAATATTTTTGTATCTTGTATCCTTTTTCCAAAAAGTTTTTTTTTCACTTTTAATACATTTTTACATACAGAGTTTATAACAAACCTGTGGATGTTTTTTGGGTGAAGAACTTTTGTCTTTAAATTGTTTCTTTTCTTGTGTCGTTTCCCAAAAATTTAATTGTTCTGTTCTTAAAATTATTTTTGATGATGAAAACAGAAACTATGTTTCTTATCAAAAATTATTCTTGACAAATTTGAATGATTTTTCGCTATTCTCTGGAAGAGCTACTTTTTTCTATTCAATTCTTTCATAGATTGTGTCGTTTGTCCAAAACTTGAATTTCCTTATTTTTTATGTGGTTTTTAATTACTAAAAACAAAATCTACGCATTCTGTCAAAAAGTGGCTAATAAGAAATTTGTTGATCTTTTCAGGGCGCGCAATTTTAGTTCATTCAACTTTTTTCGTATCTTTCATAGTATAAACGCAAAATCGAATTTTTTATTTTTTATTATTTTATGTACGATCAAAACATTAACTTTCAATTTTAGACAAAATTAAAAAATTTGTAATAATAGTCTTGTAGTGCTTAAAAAATCAACGCTTTTCTTTATTTGACTTTTTTATATCGTGCGTTATTTGGCTTGAAATGTTCATTTTAGTTTGATTTTTTGGATTTTAAAAATGCTATAACTTTAATAATTTTCTTTTTATGAAAAAAGTTATAGGGATAAATTGTTGGAGTTTCCGTGTTCTATAAGCAGCCGTACATAGCATTTTTAAATTTGAAAAAATGGTCTCTACAATTTTGAAAATGCGCTCGCTTTTTGAATTTTAATCCAAAATAGCTGGCTTACAAACTCTTCAATTATTTTTAGGCCTTAAAAATGTATGCAGACACAAAGTGAAATTTTACATAAAAGCAACACCTTCTCGTTAGGATGAGAATGTGAAAATCGAGGTGAGGAAATGTTTTGTCACAAAAAAATAATCTTTTTTCAAAAATATATAATTAAAAAGAAAATTGAACAAGATTTCAAATTATTTCCAAAATGTTTGGAAAAGAACGTAGAAGATTTTAAAGCAACATTTTTTTATTTGACAAAATAGAAAAACTTCAGAATACATTTAAGTAAGTTTCAGAGAAATTCAGAAGTTTCAAAAATAATACAAAAATAATTTGAAACATAAAAACTGTTCAACTTTAAAACAAAATGTAGATTTTCGATGATTGTGAACAAAAAATGTGCAACCTATTAAGAATTATTTATGTTTTAAAAAGAATAAGAAATTATTCCTTAAATTCGTAGGAATGCAGCAAATGATTTTTTAGTTTGAAAAACTAATGTTTAAAGAAAATTTTTTAAAGTTTTAAAAGATTTTGAAAGTTTTCTGAAATTGTTTTTAAAAAGTCTGAAAGATTTTTATTCAATCTTTTTTTTAATTTTTCAGGATTTAATAGAGCATCAGCAATTGATAACACCGTTTAATCTAAACGAACTCACTCGTCAAGAGAAAGGGTGAGTTGCAAGTGCAAATAAACATAAACACACACCTAAGGTCACACCGTAAGGTCCCACTGGGAGTAGCTGCCGTCTATGCAAATAAAACCGGCTCACAGTAGAACCGCGGTTAATCACACACATGACCACGTGTGGCGACAATGAAACAGGTGACCACGGGGAACGATGAAATCACAACGACAGATCAGATAAGCTCTCGTGTATCTTAAGAACATGAAGCGACCCAAGGTTGACAGATTTCTTCATCAATCTCGCAAGTGCCTTAGCATGTTTTCAGTACGCGGGTATGGCTTTGAGGTCACAAGTTACAAGTTGAAAGAATGTCGAGTTTCAAGCATTTAAATTAAATAATATTTAATTAGAATACTTTAAACTCGCATAATTCTTCATGGTAAATGGTCAAAATTAAAGATTCTTAGATTTTAATGATTCAAAATGAGATTATAGGTGATTTGCCAAAAATTAGACCACTTTGAGTTCCAGTCATTTTTTACTTTTCTCATAAAGTTATGAATAACCGATCACAAGGACAATGAATTCAACTGAATACTTTGAGTGCAATCGCTACAGTTTCCTTTTAAGGTATTGATACCCCTCTGCCTTGTTTTCCTGATTGTCAGTGATGTGGTCGGCCTAAGCTGAAAATTTGATCACGAATATAGTTCGCTTCTCGAATTCTTGAAGAACGATGTCAGACCTCTAGTGTGCAATGGAGACTGCTGCCCGAAAATTGCAGTTCCAGAATATTGTGCACTTATTGGTTTGGACAATTGACTCTCTCCCTCGTAGAAGGCGGCATAGCAGGGTCTCGGCCAACACGCTAGATACCCTCTGCACCTATCGCCAAAGATATTATAAGTCGAGATGCGATACCTCACTAACGAATCTTTATTATAATTCAAGAACTGAAAAATTCTATTGGTTAAAAAGAGACATATACATCTTCATCTTTTTTTAACCTGTGAGATGGTTTTTGGGTAGCTAGTGAGGTTCCACATCTAGAGTTAAAATGTAAAAATTTTCTATCGCTGGGAGTTTCTTGACATGAAATGCGGTCATGGTATACTAAAATGGACATGAGAACATCCTCACATAAGAAAATGGAACTCTATGTACTTGAATTAAGTCCTTATGATCTTAGAAAGGTAAAAGTTTGTTCCTTCGACAAGGTCTGATCTTTTACATTTTTGTGAAAGTTCCCGTGCATTTTCTTGTGTAGTAACTGTTGAAGGAATTTTTCAACCTATGTTTTTTTTTAACTTTAGCTTTTAGAAGTGAAGCATGTAGATAGATGAATGCACTTTCCTTACTTCTGATGTTAAAATTCAGGCCAAGGGTCTCGGCCGCCTGTTTCTCAGCTTTGTAAAGGAACGCGCCTTTGTCAATCATCTCGTGTTTCCCGACCTTTTTTAGTAGAGGATCTCTTCCATCCATTTGCAACGGTTTAAGCTGTACCCAGAACAATTCGTTTATGGAGACATTCAAAATTCAGAAATCCACGTCCGCCTTGACGACATGAAATATATAATCGCAGAGCATCCATTGAACCACCCCAAAAGAGTATAGTCGAACCAAAATGGTTCTCAATTCACAGATACCTTCTTCAATGCCGATAGGTTTGAAAAATAAATCTGTCATATAAGACACTTGTATCCTCTTCGGAGAAACTCCTTTACCAATTTTACGTCCTGAGTGTCGTTTTGAGACACGTCCGGGTATGAAATGTTCTCTTTTGTGTCAATATGTATAATAATACTTTATCGATGATCTCTTACAGAACTATTTTTCCCTCAGACAGCAGAGGTAGTAAACCAATTAAACACACGCGAGAGTTGGTAGCAATGGAGAAAAACGCAGGTGTACGTGTTAAAATCAACGTAGATCGACTTACGTGCATTCTAGGACATATTGTGGATGCATAGATCTTCAGGTCAGTCATATATAATACTTGAGTGACATTATGTTTGTGATGATTAGTGCTGCCGCAGGCAACTCAGGAGACTACCGTAGTGCGAGAGATAGTGGTAGAAGCGTGATTTAAAAGAGCAGATGGCTCATAAATTTGTCCTGAATGACGAGTCTCTGAAACGTGACGTTCTTGGTTGTAACATGAGAATTTCCAAATGAGATCTGCTGTCCAACAGAAAAACCTCGTAAGTGACATTTGCCATTGAGACATTTTTCTGATAGATGCGCGTGCTAAAATAACCTCTGTGGCAAAAGTCATCTAAGAAGTTTTTCCGTTGGACAGCAGAGATAGTGAATCTATTCTTCCAAAGGGGCACGACTCTCTCTAAGCCTTTTACTATGTGTGGATGAACCTGCAAATTTTTCGACACACGATAAGTCTGTGAAGGATTGAATCGACAGCTTCCCGGAAGTCAATCCAGCCCATCGATAGGTCCCGCTGATGGGTTACTGCGTCTTTACAGGATTACCGGACAATTAGCAGGTTCTCTCGGCAGGATGCTACACCTTTTTCGAACCGCCTTCTTCCCACATCTCTTTCCACACAGGCTCAGTTCTTCGAACAATTCGGTCGTCCAGTGTAGCTGTAATGATCTTATTATCGCCTTTCTTCGATAAAAGTACAGCGCGCCTTAGCACCAGCCACTGTCACAGGGGGTTTCGACTGAGCTTAACACAAAGATGATAGCAACTCCCGGTTTTCTTTTGATTACACCTTCGTGATATCTCAGAATCATCTTGAGCCCAAAAATGGAAATATCGTCTAGGCCCTTTTTGAGATAACTTAATTTTTAATTTATTTAAAGATATTAATCAACCTATTTTTATGAAAATAAGGTTAAATGAAATTGTATTGGCTTACCATGTTTAGTTTCGCATAAAAAACAGATTTTAGCTGCTGAAAATCCTGTGACAACTAAAATCTTTCAATAGGTGGTCGGGCTTCTCTGAGATGTCCTCAAGAATGGAGACATATATTTCACCCAGCTCTTGGGGCTTATGAGGAACCTGGATGTTAATGTTCCTTCTTGTCCTGAAATCGCAACAATCTCTCAGGAGGTGCCTGCTTTCCGCGGTTGGTCTTAATCTCGCTTCTTCTCTTCGTCTGCGGTCTGTTTATACAGCGGTTAGGAAAGTGTTCCGCGTATATAACCCCTTTTCGAGAGGTGGACAGCTTGATCTCGCAAAGACTGATGCGAAACGTGCTAAATCTCTAGGTGCTTCTGCCCTCGTAACAGTCATCAAGTCATCTTTAAGTTGATTCACCCACTCAGTGTGAGCCTTTCACTAGCTCGTTGTCGTATTCCTATATAAATTATGTTCTGCACGCCGAACTCCAGGGTGATCATTTTTTAAATTCATCTCTTTTGGTAATAATTTTATGTCTTTTAGTTGAAATTGTAACCGTTTATATCAAAATTGATCTTTTTAGGGTGAGGATTTACTTATTTTGATGAGAATGCATATTTTTTATTAAACTCAAGTGTTTTAGATTTGAAATAGAAATATTTTTAAATTGAAATGTGAGCTATTACATTTTTGGTTAAAAACTAATGTTTTTTTGATTGAAGAATGAAAATTCAACTAAGTGGTCAAAATTTTTATTACTTTGTTAAAGATTCATTTATATGGTTGTTACAGATTCATCGCTTTATTCGAAAATTCATCTCTTGGGTAGTCAATTAAAATATTTCGTTGAAAATATCTTTTCGATAGAAAAACCGTCTATTTGGTTGAAACTGAGTTTTCGTGTGAAAATTGTGATTTCGCGTATATCTGAAATCTTCAGAAATCTAAGAAAAATTATACTTCAAAAAGAAATAAAGTTATAAAATGAATCGCTAGTCTAAATTTTTATTTGATATTAATAACTATATTTTCAATCAAAGTAAGAAGCGACAAGCGCGCGTAGCGCGCAATTGGCGATGCTAGTAATCTATAAAAAAGCAGTCATATTAATTATAAAGTCTATCATTAAAATTTTCTAGAGCTTAACAGATTCAATCTATATGGTGAACGAACCTTGAAGTTTCTAGAAAAAGGGAGGACTAAATCTCTCATCTGCAAATAAGGAAAAACGCAATCCTTGGATGCCTTAGAGTATCATTTACTCGTAAACGATAAAAGTTAGCACTTTATTTACTCTGAAAAAGGGTAGTTTTTTATAGCATTAAAGATTGGTTTGACATCGCCTTTCATAGCCAAATTCATTAACTCTTAGTGATTTGAAGAACCTTCTCATCTTGTCGAAGGAATCGTGATATTCGTAAAACCACGGCAATCAAGATTTGGTTAGAGTAACTCTATTGAATCTAACGCTCAGTGAAATGAAAAAATTAGAATTATTTACTTGTGTTATTATTTACTTTTATGAGCTCGTTTTCAAAGACTATATTTTTCTATACAATTACATATTTCGAAGAATCTATATAAAATGAATTGGAGTTACGATATCCAGCATACATTGTTGTCAAAAACTGCATTGGTTTGTTTGTTTAAATATTTTAAAGTACTTAAAAATGACTTCTCAAAATTTCAAAAAATGCTAATAGATTTTAAAGCAAATTTTTTTTATTTTGCAGCTCTGAAAAATTTAGAAAAAATTTGTGTAGGATTAAAAGATATTAAAAGATTTATAAAGAGTTTAAAATAATTTAAAACTCTGAAAGAGTTTTAAATTTGTTAAACATTTGGTAGATTACGCAGCCACACAAAAAAGTGTGCGGATCTGGTAACAAGACACACGTATTTCTATGGATTTTGTGGCTCTGAATTCAAATTCGGTATCAAAAATCACCCATCACGTCATGGTTGAGCCATAACCTCAAAAAATGACGAAAAATCATGCACTGAGGCAAATAAATTTCAAAATAATGCCAGTGATGGAAATGTTCACTTCAAAAACATGTCGACAACTGTGAAGGATCAACCCTTGCCAGATATCAACTTATTTAACATAACTTTACCCAACAGAACCTGACCTCACCTAACCTGAATTAACAGAAATTTATTGAACTATACGTAAAGCTCTGGAAGCATATTTTCCCAGTAGCAAATGTGTGCTACATCGAATGGGTAAACTCGAGCCTAACCTAGAAATAAATCTAACCTAGCCTAACCTAACCTCACGAAACACAATTAAACTGATTCTGTTCTCCCGTTGTGTTTGCGGTGCCGTTTCATTCAGCTTCGGCTTAACCTAAATAGAGGTTTAACCTATCCTAACCTAACAAAACGTGACCTAACCTAACCGATTACGCTGGCAACCCTGTTCTTGCGTACTTTGATATTTTGACATTAATAGCAGTAAAAAAATTTTGAATGAAACTCTTATTCATTTGCATGTTTAAGTTACAGTTCTAGATTTTAATTGAGACAAACATTGTTAGGTTATTTGAAATGGGGTCAATTCTACTTGTAGTTCTAAGTTTCTTCAAATGAGTAATGTGCGTCTAAATTTTTAACCACCTGTAGTACAATGAAATGAATTTTATTGTGTTACAACGGGAACACTTAAGTTAAGCTGTGTTGCGTTAAGCAAAATTTCGTTCGATTCTGTTAAGTTAGATTCATTCGTAGGTTAAGATCGAGTTAACCTATTAAATATAGCACACATTTATGACTGAGAACTGTACGCTTACATAGCTAAACGTGTGGTTGAATTTCATTCGGCTAGGTTAGGTCAGGTTTTGTTAGGTTAGGATAGGTTAAACCTCTATGTAGGTTAAGTCGAAGCTGAATGAAACAGTACCGCAAACACAACGGGACAACACAATGAGTTTAATTGTGTTACGTGCAGTTAAGTTAGGTTAGGTTAGGTCAGGTTTTTTTAGGTTAAGATAGGTTTGACCTCTTTGCAGGTTAAGCCCAAGCTGATTCAAACGGTACCGCAAACATAACGGGACAACACAATCAGTTTAATTGTGTTTCGTGAGGTTAGGTTAGGCTAGGTTAGATTTATTTCTAGGTTAGGCTCCAGTTTACCCATTCGATGTAGCACACATTTGCTACTGGGAAAATATGCTTCCAGAGATTTACGTGTAGTTCAATAAATTTCTGTTAATTCAGGTTAGGTGAGGTCAGGTTCTGTCGGGTAAAGTTATGTTAAATAAGTTGATATCAGGTAAGGGTTGATCCTTCACAGTTGTCGACATGTTTTTGAACTGAAAATTTGCATCACTGGCATTATTTTGAAATTTATTTGCCTCAGCACATGATTTTTTGTCATTTTTTGAGGTTGTCGCTCAACCATGACGTGATGGGTGATTTTCGATACCGAATTTGAATTCAGCACCCCAAAATCCATAGGACTACGTGTGTCTTGTTACCAGGTTGTGGCCAGGTTTTAAGAGAATAACCATTTTTAAAGACTTATCGGAAAATTGAAAATGAATTTTTGTCCTAAGGAGACCATTTTAAGAGCAAATTTAAAAATACTCAAATGAGTTCCTGATATAACCAAAAAAAAATTACAAGATCTTAAAGTAAAATTTTTCAATTTTGGAAGGCTGAATATTTCAGAAAAAATTTTATCAAGTCTCAAAAATATATCAACTATTCAAAGCTATTTTTCAAATAATTCAAAGCCTGCCAAGATTTCAACATTTTGAAAACTATTTATAGATTTTTAGAAGATTTCAAAAAGTAATCATTCGCAAGTTTCCAAAAGAATAAAAAGGTCCAAAAATTCTTCGAAAGCTGTGAGACAATTTTTCATTTTCGAAAACGAGTTATATGAAAAAATTGAAAAGGATCCCAAAACATTAAAAAAGATTTCCTGCAATGTCGAAAAATATTACCAAATTTAGAAGACGTTCCAGTAAGTCTAAAAGATATTCATAAAATTCAAGAAGATTTGAAAATAATTTTAAACTTGGAAAGATTTGAAAAATTTTAAACAATCTGTACATTTTGAAAGATTGAAGAAAAGCTTTTCAAGGACTTTAAATTTTTTTAAAGAGAATAATACTTTAAAAAAATTGATGGATAAGGAACTTTATGAAAATTTAAAAAGATTTACAAAAAGGTCTAAGAAAATCTGAAAGATTGTAGGGCAGTTTTTTAATTCTGCTTTGATTTCAACTTCGTTTTCGGAAATTCTTCCTTTTTGGATGCATTCAACTCTTGCTCATTTAAAATCAAATAAGATCAGATGTTTATTTTTCTTGAGTAAAAATGTAAATTTGGTTGTTGGAAATGCAACTATTTTGTAGACAATTCGTATTGCTTTGTCTACAAGTATATCTTCTTGTTTTAAATGAATCGTTTTTGTTAAAGAATTGAACTGGCTCGTTGAAATTTCGCTTTTTTTGCGGATAATTTGAGAGGTAAGATTTCCACCTTTTTTGGCAGAAAATTTACCCATTTGGGTAATAGTTGACCTCCTTTTTTAAGATTTTTTTTTCAAAGATTCATTATTTTACTTAAAAATTCATCTCTTCTGTTGATAATTTAACTAATTTAACGAAAAAGTCGTATTTAAAAAAAAGATTCATCTTTTTTTTATGATTAAAAATTAAAATTAAAATCTCGTCTGGTTAAAAATTTATATTTTTGGTCGGAGATTCACTTTTTATTTTAAATTTTGATTTAACGTATCGAAAATATACAAATTTTGTTTGTTTGAAATTTCTCAAGAATCTTTTGAATCTCGTGTGCTAATATTAATAATATTACATTGTTTTCGTTTTTAATTTAGCGTTTTACGAATATCTGTTACAATTTGCATTCTTACGTGCTTTCGAAGTTAAACTGAGGCGAGAAATTGCAACAAATTAGCTTGATATGTAAAAATATAAAAACTTAATTCAATTCATTTTAATTAATGAGATATTGTTATTTGGTAGCTCAACTTTATAATTTGATCGCAAAGCATATAATTAATGTTATGATAATATAAAAATAATATAAATGATACATTTTCAGAGAAAACTAGAAATGCATTATAATCATGATGAATTAGTTGAACCAGTTTTATATAATTTTTTTTATTTTTATTTGAAACGCGTGAAGTAATGTGAATAGGAAATATGCCAAAGCCGATACTGATCCAGTGTAAAAACAAAAATGACCTCATCAAGATTAGGGAAGTTCTTTGGCGTAACAGTACAATTAAAATGGCTTATTCGATCAAGTTACTTTTATACTCCACTTTTAGCAAGGAATTTCACTTAACTGTAATGTGTTTATTTTCCATTCCATCCGCATAAACAATGCACATATTTCTAGATTGATACATGTTTAACAGTCTCAAAAATAAAATAACCAATTTTCATATATGCATTCGCTATCTATATCAATCTTTACAAAAACATTAATAACAAGTTAAACCCTTGTAATGACAAAATGAACCATTTTTGCCACAATTAAAAGATTTTAATTTTAAATTACTCACGTTCAGGTTTTAAATAAAAAAATTAAAAATTTTAGTCAGATGTTATATTTCAACTTCCAATTATGTAAAATCTAGTATACTGATCCAGAATGAAATTGTGAACGTTTCAAATGGTTGAATCTGAAAAACTGAAATTTTACTTGCCTGTCTATTTACGTTTTCTTTTTAAAATAGAACAACATTGAACATTAGCTTAAATAATAGAGTGGACCAAAAATTAATTGCACATTTTTCTCAAATTTTTATGCATATCGCCCCTCACCCCCCAAATTTGTTCGAATCCATAGAGAAATCAATGCTTTCCTTTTTCTCTAAAAAAATTATTTTCATAATTCTTGCAAGCTCCATGATGTTTTAACCTGTATTTCCCATAAGAAAAAAATACGTTTTTACAAATTTCACTCAAAATACAAATCAATAATTAAATTTTAAATATCACTTCTATGAGTCTGTTTAATGGAGTCCCAAAAGAAAACAGATGTGAAAAATGAAGTTTGAAGAGTTTCTAGTGCGAATTATGTTTTGTTGCCATTTTTAAAAATAAAATGGTTAAAACTACATGAAGTAATACTTTATACTGATAATTGAAAGTTTACCTGAGTTGTTTAAACAACCTATTATTGTTTTTAGCAGTTTCCTCTCAGAATGTAGTTAGAAATTCAACCCCTTACGCAGAGAAACAGGGTTGGCTAGCAGTTTTAAGAAGACCGAAACCGGGGGGACAGAACCCGAAAGTTTGGTTATTTCGTAATTTAAGCATATAACTAGATTCATTTCAAGAAACATATTTTATGGGTAGATAATAGAGAGACAATAATTATAAAATAATGAAATATGAAAATTATTATAGTCAATTTCGATAGTATGAAACTTACGCATCCATGACAACCTCCAGTTTATTGTAGAGATCTCTACGATGTCGTCGTTGAATGTACTGATAGTTAGGCTTGTAGAATTTTTTCTTATTGGGCCCATAGTAATTTTTGTCGTTGTTCCAACTACCATATTTGTCATAATTGTTCTTGTTTTCCATGGAAATTTGGCTGACTTTGTTGTTTATCTTGAATTTATCTTTATTAAGTTCTCGAAATGGATCCAATTCAGGTTTGCTCTCATTTGGCAGATCGTAAGATATACCCCAATTCACACCCTCCGTGAAAATGTTATTGTCGGGTGTTAATGTGTGCATGGTCAGACAGAGAGCAATCTGAACATGGTTATTTTATTTGTGACACTTTAAATATCTTGGAAGTATTTCACAATTTAATATTGCTATTTGTATATAATTAGATATTACATGCCCTTCATTTAATAAAATAGAAAAAATACCAGAAGGGGCCGATTAAAAAATACATCACGCAATTTAGAACTCTTTTTACACTCCTCCCATTTTTCATCACAAATCATAACACAAAGCTTAAATCCTCCAGGGTGACGTGTAAAATATATGCCCCCTCATCTTTTTATGTAAAAATTTGAGCTTTGGTTTAATTTAATAAACGCCTAATGTATTAATGTGTGAATATTTAATCTATGAAGATAAGTTTGTAACAAAACAGTTAAAATTCTTATCTAAATAGTTACATTTTATACCCACAAAGATTAATTTTTAATTTAATGTTAAATTTTCGAAAAAAGGGAAAAACTTTAACCAATCATGGTTGTGTTTTCAATTAAATACACAGTTGAATTTCTAAGCTAAGAAGACACATTTTGTTTGGAAAGTTGAATTTTGAATTTCAAAGCAGGAATCTTTCATTCCGAAACGATGAGTTTTCAACAAAACAGTCAATGTTTTTATAGGAACAGATGACCTTTTAAAAAACTAGTTATTGGAAAAAGGAATTTAGCTTTGAACTAAGTAGTTAAATTTCTGATCAACAAAGATGAAGTCTCAATCCAAAATATAGTAGTAGATATTTTTATCAAAAAATGTGTTAATATTTTTACTTAAATAGATGTATTATCATACAAAAAGATGAATTTCCAACAACAGAGTAGACCTTTCGCACAAGAAAGAGTTTTCAGTCAATTTGGAAAATATTTTTTCAACATGTAGTTAAGCTTTCAATGTAAAAAGGCAAATTCTTTACCAACAAACTCAATTGTTAACGTAAGAGTTGAATTTTCTAACGAATCAATAGAATTTTTAAGACAAAAGGAAGAATATTTCATTTCAAAACAAAAATTTTAGAAAGAAACAGTTGAATTTTTTATAAGAAAAGATGACTTTAATAAAATAGTTGCCTTTTTAGCAAAACAATTATTTTTTTAACATAATAGGTAAATTTTTATATAAAACGTTGAATCCCCAAATACGCAAAATTATTTTTTAAAAAAGGAGTTTAATTTTTAACCAAGTAGTTAAATTGCTAATCAATAACAATGAATTCCCTATAAAAAATATAACAGTAGATATTTTAATCAAAAAAATACTTTCATATTTCTGCCGAAATAGATGTATTTTCACACAAAAAGATGAATTTTTAACAATAGAGTTGACTTTTCGTCCAAGGAAGATTTTCCAGTCAATTTCAAAAATATTTTTTCAAAGAGTCGGTTAGATTTCAATGTAAAAAGGCTAATTCTTTACAAAAAAAATTAAATTTTTAAAGTAACAGTTGAATTTTCTACCGAATCAATAGAATTTTCAAGACAAAATAAATTTTCAACAAAACATTTAAATAAGATATAAAAAAGTTAATTTTCAACCAAATAGTTAAATTTCAAACTAGAAATATAGAATTTCCTACAAAAAATAAGATAGTACATTTTTCTTTTAAAAAATTGGGTTTCAAAGAAAAAAAAACGAACTATTTTTTATTTTTTCAAGCATTGAAAAAAATTGTTATTCATATTTATCTTATCCAAATATGATATCACAATTCACGTTAACCCCTTTCCACCTAAGTTACGAATCATCAGTGAACTTGATAACCCAACCCCCTCTGGAAGTATGACGTAGTTTTTGCACGACCCCTGCGTAATTGAAGAACAATAACATGATTAAGAATAGAAAGCAACTACATGCTAAACATTTTAGTTTCAGTCATGAAATATTTTCACTCCTTAGAAATTTTCTTTTTATCATAAAAAATATTTGAAACTTACCGAAAAACTTGATCCTTCTGGAAAAACAACATAACGCTTTTTTCTAGAGAGTGAACGTTCTACATCGCTGTCTACTTGAAGAATGCATAGCGAGCAGCACATTATCAACCAAATTTGAAGATTGATACTAAATAACATGTCTTATCTGAAATAAAATACAAGGTTTTCAAATAATAATTTAATTTTGATCAATTTTATTTTTATTTTAATATCTAAATAGGGGCCGTTCAAAAATTACGTAAAACTTCAGGGGGAGGGTAACAGGTTTTGTGACGATATGTCACCTAGGGTGGAGAGTCTATAGTAAAATGTGATATCTCACATGGAAAATATAAATGTGAATAATTATTTGTTTGAAATGCTCAAATTAATGAAAATTGTAGAGTTTCTTTTACAAGTAAAGCATCCAATACATAAATGAATACTTAACACTCTTTTTCCTAGTCCCTATATTGAAAGTTAATTCACCTATTTTGGTTAAAAATTCTATTATTTGGTTAAACATTAAAAAATTTTGTAAAAGTTAGTTTTCTTTAGTTTAAAATTAATTTTATAAACTGAAAATGAAATTCAAATTTAAATACTTGGTTCAAAGTTGAAATACTTTAATAAACATTCATTTTATTAATTGAAGATTTCCTTATGTACTTTGGTTTAAATTGGTCTTTCGTTGTTAAAACATTAATCTTGTTGATTCGAAATTCAACTTCTTGGTTCAAATTTGAACCAGTTTGTTAAACATTAATTTTATTAGTTAAAGATTTATCTCTTTAGTTGAATTTTCGACCGTTTCGTTAAAAATTCGCAGTTCGCTGGAAAATAAATTTTTTCATCTGAAAATTTAGGTATTCCATTTTCAGTTAAAAATTGATCATATTTAATGAACAATACAAATACTTGGTCAAAAAATAAATTTTTGGTAAAAATTCATATTTTCGGGTTGTAAATTCAACTATTTTGTACAGAATTTTGCGTTTTGGCCTAAGACTTCATAAACTTATTTTAAAGTTCATCTTTTTAGATTGTAAGTTATATTATTATGCAGAAAATTTAGATGTTTTCTAGATAATTCGTTTCTGTTTTTTGGTTTAAAAATTCAGCAATTTAGCTGAAAATTTTTTTTCTCTAGGATCACATATCTTTCCTGGTTGAAAACTCAACTTTTATTTAGAATATTCCAGAAATTTAATTTTTTTGTAGAAAATGCAAGTACTTTTCCGAAAACTTATATTTTTTAGTGGCATTCAATTGTTTTTAATTTAAAACTAAAATATATTTTTAGATTAAAATATAAACTATTATTTTAGTTTTGCGTTTTTTTTTATTTATATTTTTTTCTTAAGGGATGACACAGATTTGCTAATATTTCAAGAAAAAAACTGACTCCGAAGACACTATTTTTCAAGCGAGAGATATTTTTCAAT